>NW_027556291.1:76189159-76267316 GCF_003287225.1 Phascolarctos cinereus
TGAGAGTTGGAACTATTCTAATGAAGGACTGAGGGTTGCTCTTCTAAACTGTCCAGTCTTGGGCAATCTAATCAAAGAATTTATCCCCACTCAACCCTGAGTAGGGCACAATGGGCTTCCAGTCCCATTTTTAGCAATGTCTTTCAGAGTCTGAGGACCTACAAGTTCCTGAAAAAATACTGGTTTTACTTCAATATTTGATTATTAATATAAGGGAGAAATAAGCATTAATCTCACCAACAATTGGGGAATGACATGCATTCTCAGAAATTTGACTCAGTTCTGTATATGTTTGAGAAATGAGGCCTTTATCAGCGGCACAATGTATAAATTATATAAGGCTAGGAAGCTTTCTGCTTTCCTTCAAATTTTGGTTGCATTGGTTTTGTTTCTGTAAACTCTTTTTAATTTGCCATAATCAAAATTGTCCATTTTTAATCTAGTAAGGCTCTATATCTCTTTTTGGTCATAAATTCTTATCTTCTCCATATATCTGACAAGTGAACTATTTTTTGGCTTCTTCTTTGCTTATAGCATCATCCTTTATATCTAAAAATGATATTCCCATTTTGACCTCCTCTTCATATATGGTGGAAGATGTTGGTCTATACTTACTTTCTGCCGTACTGTTTTCCAGGTTTCTCAGCATTTTTTGTCAAATACTGAGTTCTTGTGCAAAAAGCTTAGGTCTTTGGGTTATAAAAAACAAGATTATTATGGGCATTTACTACTATGTCTTTTGTTCCTAATCTATTCCATTGATTCATCACTCTATTTCTTAGCCCATACCAGATAGTTTTAATGATTACAAATTTATCATACAGTTTAAGATTTTGTGCACCTAGGCCACCATCCTTCACATTTTTGAAATTAATTTACTTGATATTCTTAACCTCTTGCTCTTCTAGATGAATTTTTTTTATGATTTTTCTAACTCTATAAAAGAATTTTTGGAAGCTTAATTGGTAATTTAATAAGTAAATTAATTTAGGTAGAATTGTCTTCTTTATTATATTAATATGCCCCCCCCCACACAAATGGTATTTTCCCAATTGTTTAGGTCTGCTTTATTTGTGTGAAAAGTGTTTTGTAATTGTTTTCATAGAGTTCCTGGGTTTGTTTGGGCAGGTAGACTCTCAAGTAATTTATATTGTCTAATTAAAATGAAATTTCTCTTTGTATCTCTTGCTGCTAGATTTTTTTTGCTACTATAGAAAATGTTGATGATTTATATGAGTTTATTTTATATTCTGCAACTTTGCTAAATTTGTTAATTACTTTAACTAATTCTTTTAGCTGATTCTCTAGCATTCTTCAAGTATACAATGACATCATCTAGAGAGTGATAGATTTGTTTCCTCATTGCCTGTACTGATTCCTTCCATTTCTTCTTCTGCTCCTATTGCTATAGCAAACATTTCTAGTGCAATGGTGAATAATAGCAGTGAAAATGGGCACCGTTGTTTCACTCATAAACTTATTGGGAAGGCTTCTATCTGATCCCCATTACAAATAATACTTGCTGATGGTTTTTGAGAGGTACTACTTATCAATTTTTTTAAAAAAGCTCCATTTATTCCTATGTTCTTTAGGTTTTTTTCTTCTAGGAATGGGTGCTGTATTTCATCAAAAGCTTTTTCTGCATCTCTTGAGATAATCATATGATTTCTGTTGGTTTTCTTATTGATGTGGTCACTTATGCTGATGCTATTCCTACTATTGAACCAGCCCTGTATTTCTGGTATAAATACCACCTGGTCATAGTGTATGATCCTGATGATATATTGCTGTAATCTCCTTATGAGCATTTTATTTAACATTTTTATATCAATATTCATTAGGGAAATTGGTCTATCATTTTCTTTATCTGTTTTGGCTCTTCCTGGTTTAAATAAAATCACCATATATATGTCATAAAAGGAATTTGGCAGGAGTTTTCTCTTGCTTCTATTCCCAAATAGTTTATACAGTATTGGAATTAATTGGTTTTTTTTTTTTAATGTTGGATAGAAATCACCTGTGAATCCATCTTGCCCTGTGGATTTTTTCTTAGGCAGTTCATTGATGGCTTATTCAATTTCTTTCTCTAGGATCTGGTAACGTAAGTATTTTTTTTTTTCACTTACTCTGGGCAATATATGTCTTTACAAATATTCATCCATTTCACTTAGAACGGCAGATTTATTGACATACAGTTTAGTAAAATAGCCCCTAATCATTGCTTGGATTTCATCTTCATTGATGGCGAATTCACTGTTTTCATTTTTGATACCAGTAGTTTCATTTGACACTCAGCTAACTGGCACCGTGAATAGAATGAAGGCCTGAAATCAGAAAGACTCATTCTCCTGAGTTCAAATTTAGCCTCAGACTTGGGCAAGTCACTCAAGGCTGTTTGGCTCAGCTCCTCTTCTGTAAAATGAGCTGGAGAAGGAGGTGGAGCCACAATGGCAGAGTAAAAGCAGTGACTTGCTTGAGCTCTCCTCCAAACCCCTCCAAATACCTGTAAAAAATGGCTCTAAACAAATTCTAGAGTAGCAGGACCCACAAATAGACAGAGTGAAACAAATTTCCAGCCCAACACAACCTGGATGGTTGATTAGAAAGATCTATCATGTCGGGCTGGGAGAGAAACACAGATCAGTGTGGGTGCTGGAGCAGGGAAAGACCAGCTTTTCAATTAAATATAATAAAAATGATCTATTTTACATCCTGTGATGCTCTCTATCTCTTGTTTGTTCACAAACCTGTAACTCACTTAATTTCTCCTTTAAGAACCTGGATGCTATACCACTTGGTGCATTTATGTTTGTATTGAAATTACTTAAATGTCTGTGTTACCTTTTAGCAAGATGTAGTTTCCTTTCTTATCTCTTTTTATTAGGTCTTTTTGCTTTTGCCTTGTCTGAGATCAACCTTGCTACCCCTGCTTTTTTTTCCTTTTATTTTTCTTCAGCTGAAGCATAATAGATCTTTGTCCAGCCCCTTACCTTTACTCTGTGTCTGTCTCTTTGCTTCAAGTGTGTTTCTTATAAACACTGTATTGTAGGAGTCTGGGTTTTGATCTATTCTGTTACTCATTTCTTTTTTATGGGAAATTTCATGACATTTACATCCACAGTTATTATTACTAACTGTATTTCCCTCCATCCTATTTTTCCTCCTGTTTGTCCTCTCTCTCCTCTCATTTCTGTCCTTGACAGTGTTTTGCTTCTCTCTACCACCTCCTCAATCTGACTTCTGTCACTTCCCTTCTGTCCTCCTGGCTTTAATCTCCTCACTTTCTACCTTCCTGTGTGGTAAGACAGATTTCTATATTCAACTGTGTGTATATCATTCCCTCTTTGAGCCAATACTGATGAGAGTAAGGTTCAAGCTGATGCCCATTGCCCTCCATCCCATTTTCCCTCTCCACTGTAATAGGTCCTTTACTCTTCTTCATGTGAAATAATTTACCCCCTTCTGCCTTTCCCTTCCTTCTGCACTGGTCCTCTTTCTCATCCCTTAATTATTTTTTATGTCCTTACCTCAAATTCGCGTCATACGCACACCCTCTGTCTATGTATGTTCTTTCTAGCTGTACTATTAGTGGTATAATTTTTAAGAATTACAAGTATTATCTTTCCATGTAGGGATGTAAACAGGTCATCTCCACTGAATCCCTTACATTCCCTTTTTCCTTTTTCCCTTATTAGAGTTTTCTTAGGTCTTGATATTTGGGGGTGAGGTTTTTTTGTTCAATTCTGGTGTTCTCCTTATGAAAGCTTGAATTCCATCTCTTTCACTGAATGACCATTTTTTTCCCTTACAGTATTATGCTTAATTTTGCCAGGTAGGTGATTCTTGGTTGTAGGACTAGCTTTCCTGCCTTCCTGAATATCATGTTACATGAACTACAATCCTTTAATTTTGCAGCTGCTAGGTCCCATATAATCCTGATTGTGGCTCCCTGATAGTTGAATTGTCTTTTTTGGGCCACTTGCAGTATTTTTCCTTGATTTGATACTTCTGCAATCTGGCTATAATGCTCCTTGGAGGTTTTATTTGGGGAACTCTTTCCTGAGGTGACTAGTGTATTCTTTCAGTGCCTATTTGGCCCTCTGTGGCTTCAGGGCAGTTTCCTCAATAATTTCTTGAAAGATACTGTCCATGTCTTCCTTTTGATTATGACTTTCAGGCAGTCCAGTGATTCTGACATTGTCTCTCTTGGATCTAATTTCTTGATCAATTTTTTTTCCAATGAGGTATTTCACCTTTTCTTCTAATGTTTCATTCTTTTGAATTTGTTTAATTGATTCTTGGTGTTTCATAGAGTCATTACTTTCCACTTCCCCAATTATAACTTTTTTTTTTGGTTTTTGGTGAGGCAGTTGGGGTTAAGTGACTTGCCGAGGGTCACATAGCTAGTAAGTGTCAAGTGTCTGAAGCTGGATTTAAACTATGATCCTCCTGACTCCAAGGCCAGAGCTCTATCCACTGCACCACATAGCTGCCCCCACAGAACAGAGAAAAGCAAACAAAAATATATCCTAAACTTAAATATTGGAACTTAATTGGAGAGTAAGAAAAGAAAAAAAAAGCATGTCATGTGCATAGCACAACATAAGAGAGGATTCAAAACATGTAACAAATTTTCATTTCAAGAAAGCTTGTATGATTAATACCACGTTTTATTGAGAGCTGTCTATCTTTTCTTTGTTTTCTTGTAAGCTTTCTTTTGTTCTCTGCTATGCACATTTTTTGCTTTGTTCTTTTTTTTCCCCACCCCTGCCCCAGAAGGCTACAATTGAGTGTAGATATATTTCTCTATAGCTATAAATATATACACATATATATATACACACACATATATATATTTACATATATAGACATATGCATTCCCAAATTCTACACCTAATCTTTGTTTTTATGTTTGTGCGTATCTCTTTTTTGTCCCTCCTGAGTGCTCTACTTTACTTCTACTTACTACCTTGCCCTTCTACTACTTAGCTTACCCCCTTCCAAGTATCCCTCCCCTAACCTCCCATTCCCAGAAATGTAAACACCCTTCTATAGCTCCTGATACCCTATTCTCTAATCCTCCTTTAGTGAACCCTCCTTTGTCCTCTCCTCCCTCCCTATCCCATCATCATTTTATGTCTTCTAAATTTAGAAGACTTTTATACTCTTCTAAATACACACACACACACACACATACACACACACACACACACACTCACACACACACAGTTTCCTCTTAAACCCAGTCATGATGAAAGTAGGTTACCTTCAGAACTACCAGCCCTCCTCCCCCATCTAATTCCCCTGAATTGATTCTTCCTCTTGCACCTCATTTGTATACAATGACTACTCTTTTTAGTTGTTCCTAAATGATTTTACTTTTTAAAGTCACATCATACACAGGTCTACTCAAATCATTTTTATGAGCTACCCAATTATTTATTTTTTAATTTATTTTGATTTATCAATAATCACTTCCACATGCTTTTGAGTTTAAAATTTTTCTCCCCTTCCTCCCCACCACCCTTCCCACCACCCTCCCCGAGAGAACACACAATGTGATATAGGCTATACATTTACATTCCTATTAAACATATTTTCACATTAGTGATGTTGTAAGTAAAAATTAAAATCAATAGGAGGAACCATCAGAAAGAGGAAACAAAACTCAACAGAAGAGAAAAAAATAGCAATTCAACTTCCATAGTTCCTTCTTTGGATGTGGATGGCATTTTCCATCACAAGGCCTCTGGAGATGTCTTGAGCTACCCAATTATTAAGAATCTTAGACATACATTTTATGTTTTACATATACAAAAAGTAAACAGTCTGTCCTTATTTAATTCCTCATAATCAGTCTTTGGTAGGTACCTTATGTTTCTCTTGGCTTTTGTATGCTGAAACTTCAATAAAGTTCATGTGTGTTTTGTTTTGTTTTGTTTTGAACAAAATCTTGGAAGTCTGACAGTTGATCAAATGTCCTTTTTTCATTCAGGATTATGCTGAACTTTGCTGTGTATGATATTTTCAGCTGGAACCCCAGTTCTTTTGCTCTTTGATATATAGTGTTCCAAGACCTGTGGTCCTTTAATGATTTTGCTTCTAGATCTTATGTGATTCTAAATTGTTTTTCTTGTTGTTTTTAATATTTTATCCTTGAGCTGGGGGTTTCAGAATTTGACTATAATATTCCAATGAGTTTTATTCACAGGGTATATTTTAAGTGGTGATAGATTTTTTTCTATTTCTACTTTCCTCCCCTTGTTCTAATGCTTCAGGACAATTTTCTTTAATTATTTCTTGTGTTAGTGTATCAAGATTCTTTTTTTGATCATAGCTTTCAGTTAATCCACTTATTTCCACATTTTCTCTTCTTGATCTATTCTCTACATCTGTTGTTTTTCTTATGTTTCATTTTCTCTTCTTTCATTATTCACATTTTGTTTAATTATTTCTTGATCTGTTATAATTTTGCTGGCTTTGCCTTGCCCAATTCTAATTTTCAAGGTGTCATTTTGTTCCTTAAGATTCTGGATGTCCATTTCTAATTGGTTGACTTTCATAGTATTCTTGTTTTTCTTGGCTTATTCTTTTTTTTTTTTTTAGTTTTTCTTCCATCTCTCTCATTTGATTTTTTTTTTGGGTGCTAGGTAACGCTTTCTGACCATTAGCCCAGACTCCACCACTGTTCCTTCTCTTTGGTCCGTCTAGAACAGTGACTATATATTAGGGAAAACAAAATTATGGTGGCAGACAGGAAATGAGGTCCAAGAGATTACACTAGGCTGGGCTGGGTTAAGCAAGGGGAAGGCCCAGCTTCAAGACTGAAAAACAGACACCCAGACAACCACCCAGACAGGTCACGTGACACCCTCCCCGTTTCCCTCCCTCCCCACTCCCTTGACCCTGCCCCCACTCCTGGTATCCCCATTGAGTATTCTGAGCAAGCCCCTCTGAGAGTTGCAGTCTTTGCCTTCTATCTGCAACAAACCACCCCAGTGGAAACGTCCGTCAGTTTTTCGCCAGAGAATCATGCTCCAGGCTCTCCTGTATCAGTACCTTGGGATTGGCCCTAGGCATGGGATGAAAATGGTCCTTGGTACCAGGATGCCAAAAAGGTTGGAAACAACAGCCCACTCCCACCCTGGGGTCTGCGTGTCCTTGGTTCTTGCCTCAGGCAGGATGCTGTTGGGGCTGGAGGGAGATGTGGTGCCGCTCCATCCCAGGGATGGGGTGGGGGGCATCTAGGCCATTGAGCTCCCCTGGGTATCTGTCTCTGTTTTAGATGAAGTGCTATCAGAGTCTATTTCAGCACTGTGCTGCTGAGGTTTCTCCTGCACCTTCAGACGAATTGCCCCAAGGCGAATCAAGAGAAACTCGTAGTCAAAGCTGCCTCGCTTCTCCCCAAAAGGTTCCTGCATTTCACGGTCTTGGAGGTATAGTCGGTCTTTGCAGGCCACCTCGTAGATGTCATAATACTCCAGAAAGGACTTCTCCATCACATCCCTCAGGGGCTCAGGGCAGGGACATTTTCCCTCCAGCATGTCACAGACTGCCACTCGGATGGTCTCATGTCGGATATACTCATTGTACTTTTCGCTGTCTCCTGGGTGTTTCTCCTCCTCAAAGCCAGGCTCATTGTGGTAGGGGTTTTCATTCATTAGTGACTGGATGGAGATCAGCATAGAGGAGAGGCTCTGGGCTGGGCTCCAGGCAGGGCCAGCCCAAGTCCCCAGAATACTCAGGCAAACCTTCCCACTGCTGTAGAAGTTGGGGTTAAACCTCACCCTGTTATTGCCCGTGGTCATCAGTTTCACCCTCGGTGGGCGGATGGGATAATCTGGAGGACAGCGAACCAGGAACAAAAAGAAGCCCCCTTCATAAGGAGTGTCAAACGGGCCCGTGATCAATGCATGGATCTTAGTCATGTCCAGGGGATCCGGCACAACAAACATGCCGGGGGGCGGCTCCTTGTATAGGGCCATGATGTCCCGCTTGATCCGCAGCAGGGACTGTGGCCCGGGGCGCTCGCTGTCCCAGTCGGAGCTCCGAGTCGGGTCCCAGGAGACCGGGGGACTGCGCAGCATGGCCCCGTAGGCAGCGGCCGAGGGTGGGAGCCCGGGTGGCGGGGCCAGGCCTCCCCCCGGCCCACCGGAGCCACCCACCGCCCACACGTCCGGTAGGACAGGCGGCCCGAAGCCGCCACTGCTGCCCGCGCTCGCGCCCGAGGTCCCCTCGCCAGAGGTCCCCTCACCCTCGTCCCCGGCAGTCGCCACCATCGCAGTCGGACTGTCCTCCATCTCCGTTGTCCCGCTCCACTTCCGCTTCCGCGACTCCATGCAGAGGAGTCCAGGAGTCCGCCGGCCACAGAGGCCTCTTCTTGGATTTTTAAACTCTTTTTTAAGTTCTTCTGTGAATTCTTTTTGGCAGGTGACCATTTGACGTTATTCTTCGGGGCAGGGGGGTTTTTTGGTTCAATATCCTCCTCTAAAGATGAACCTCGGTCTTCTCTATTACCACAATAGCTCTCTATGGTTGGATTCTTTCTCCTCTCCCTGTGAATTTTTGTAGTAATAGCTGCCTCTGGCCCCAGCTCTTCAGTTCTCCCCCCCGGCCTGGAACCAAAGCCAAACCTGCAGCCTCCTCTCAGCCCCACAGCCAGGGGCCTTCTGCCTCACTGCTTCTGCGCTCACCAGGTGGGCGTGGCCGGTTCCTTCTCGCCCTGTCAGCTCTCTGCGTCACAGCTGGGTCTGGCCTTCTTTGTCAGCAGAGGTTCCTTTGATCTTCCTGGCTCAGACGCCCTACTCCCCTCCCAGTCTGGAGGGGGTGGTAAAGGTTCCTGTAGCTACTGGGGCTGAGGCAGCCTCCCAAACCAGCTAACCCCAGGGCTTGGGGCTTGCTGTTTAAGCAGCTTGCAGCTTGATGTTAACACAGCCCCTAGCCTGGAGGGGTTTAATCTTTACAGGGGCCAAATCCATCCTCAAAGTGTTCTTCTGATCTTCCGGAATTGTCCCAGGAAGACTCCTGGTGTACCTCTATTCTGATTTATTTTTACTGGCACTTTGTTTGCCCTAAGGTGCTAGGGTGTCTCTTTTGAGGGGAAAATCTTGAGAGCTTGGAATTTTCTGACCTACTCCACCATCTTCCCAGAATCCTCTCTGCTAATTCTAACTTTTAAGGAGGCTTTTTTCCTGTTAGCTTTTGTACTTTCTTTTCCATTTGTCCAATTTCCCTTTTTTATTAATTTATTTTGGTTTATCAACAATCACTTCCATAAGCTTTTGAGTTTTTAATTTTTCTCCCCCACTCTCCCCCCTCCCTTCCCAAGACAGTGCACAATCTGATAGAGGCTACACATATACTTTCCTATTGAACATATTTACACATTAGTGATGTTATAAGAACAGTTAGAACCAATAGGAAGAACCACCAGACAGAAGAAACAAAACAAAACAGAAGAAAAAAAGAGCAAAGTATGTTTCAATCTGCATTCAAACTCCACAGTTCTTTCTTTAGATGTGGATAGCATTTTCCATCACGAGACCTTTGGAGATGTCTTAAATACTTGCATCACTGAGAAGGGCTAAGTCTATCAAAGTCAGTCATTGCACAGTGTGGCTGTTACTCTGTACAAAGTTCTCCTGGTTCTGCTCACTTCACTCAACATCAGTCCAAACAAGTCTTTCCAGGTTTCTCTGAAGTGTACCTGCTCTTCATGTCTTATAGCAGAGTAGTATTACATTACATTCATGTATCACAACTTATTCAGCCATTCCCCAATGGATAGGCAGCCCCCTCAGTTTCCAATTCTTTGGCAGAAAGGGCTGCTATAAATATTTTTGTCCATGTGGGTCCTTTTCCCATTTGTATGATCTCTTTGGGATACAGTCCTAGAAGTGCTATTGCTGGTTCAAAAGCTATGAACATTTTTTATAGTCCTTTGGGCATAGTTTCACATTGCTCTCCAAAATTGTTGCATCATTTCACAACTCCACCAACAATGCATTAGTGTTCCAATTTTCCCACATCTTCTCCAACATTTATCATTTTCTTGTGCTGTCATGTTGGCCAATCTGATAGGTGTAAGGTGGTACCTCAGAGTTGTTTTGATTTGCATTTCTCTAATTAATAATGATTTAGAGCATTTTTTATATGACTACAGATGGCTTTAATTTCTTCATCTGAGAACTGCCTGTTCATATTCTTTGACCATTTATCAATTGTGGGATGATTTGTATTCTTATAAATTTGACTTAATTCTCTCTATATTTTAGAAATGAGGCCCTTATCAGAGACACTGGTTGTAAAAATTCTTTCCGACTTTTCTACTTCCTTTCTATTCTTGGTTGTATTGACTGTGTTTGTGCAAAACCTTTTCAATTTAATGTAATCAGAATTATCCATTTTGCATTTCATAGTGTTCTCTATCTACTATTTAGTCATGAATTCTTCTGTTCTCCATAAATCAGTAGGTAAATTATTCCTTACTCTCCCAGTTTGCTTATAGCATCAGCCTTTATATCTAAATCATGAACCCATTTCAACTTTATTTTTGTTTATGGTATGAGATTTTGGTCTATGCCTACATTCTTCCATACTTTTTTCCAGTTTTCCCAGCAATTTTTGTCTAATAGTGAGTTCTTATCCCAGAAGTTGGGGTTTTGGGGTTGTCAAATAGTAGATTACTGTAGTCATTGACTACTCTGTCTTGCATACCTAAGCTATTCTACTGATTCACCACTCTATTTCTTAGCCAGTACCAAGTAGTTTTGATAATTGCTGCTTTAGAATACAATTGAAGATCTGGTGTGGCTAGGCCATCTTCCCCTGCATTTCTTTCATTAGTTCTCTTGCTATTCTGGACCTTTTGTTATTCCAGATGAATCTTATTATTTTTTCTAGCTCTATAAAATAATTTTTTGGTAGTTAGATTGGTATGGCACTGAATAAGTAAGTAAATGAGCTGTTGAATTTTTTCCTAATTCTCTTCTATCACTCTCATTTCTTTTCCTAAATTTTCTTCTTTATTTCTTTGTTTTCACATGGCCACACAATTTTTTTGGTGGGGATAGTATGTAGTGCTTTTACTTTTTTTAAATTAATTTGTTTATTTTTAGTTTTCAACATTCACTTCCACAAGATTTTGAGTTCCAAATTTTCTTCCCATCTCATCCCTTCCCCCACCCCAAGATGGCATGCTTTCTGTATACCCCTAATTTGCCTTCCCTTCTATCTCTCCCCACCTTCTCTTATCCCCTTCCCCTTCCATTTTCCTGTAGAGCAGGATAGATATTTATACCCCATTTCCTGTATATCTTATTTCCCAATTGCATGTGAAAACAATTTTTTTTAACTTTTGTTTTAAAAATTTTAGGTTCCAAATTTTCTCCCTTCCTCCCTCCCCACCCTTCCCTGTCACCATAATAACCTTGTATGGTCAGATTTTTTTTTTCACTCATTGGGGGGGGGCTTTTTTCCTTTCTTTTAAATTTGAGATCTTCTGCCAGGTTTGAAGGGGCACTGTCTCAGGCTTCTTGTACCTCTGGTTACAAGACCTGGCTATTTACCTGGTGCTGCACTGATGTCACCCTGAGTCCCAGGAGGGACCCTCGTGTCTGGTGCTACACTGAGGGAGTGTGGTGGGCGGTACCTGATGCTGCTGTTGGCCATAGGTGTCCAGCAGCTCATCTAGTGCTGAGCTGGGGTCCTCGTGGTGGTGTCATTCATGTCATGAAGCTGGTGGGGTGTTTCAGCATTTCCATAGGGGCTACATTGAAGCATGTGGAGGTCTAGCCACTGGAGGATGCCAGTTTTCCAAGCATTACACTCAAGCGTATGGTCATTCTTGGAGTTGAAGTCTACTCTGGCTTTGCTGACACATGTGGAGGTGTCCTGGTATTGACATTTGCCTGCTCCACTACACTGGAGCTCAGGATCTCCCACTGGTTTGCTGAGGTCGGCCTTGCTACTGGCTTGCTGTGATGCTTCCTGTACTGGACTGTGCTCCTCTTTTACCTGAGTGAGACAGACTTTTTTTTGCCAATCTTCTAAGTTTCTTGGACCACAACATTGTTTCACCCTGTCTTTTTGCTAGTTCTGCTGTTCCAGGATTTGTTTTGGAGTGCTATTTTACGGTAGTTAGAGGTGAATGTGGGTGAGTTACGGTGATTTACTGCTTACTCCGCCACCTTGGCTCCCAGAAGTCCATCAGTGAAAGTCCAATTTACTATTCAGCTCTAGTCTTTTCATCAGGAATACTCTAAAGCCTTCTATTTCATTGAATATCTATTTTTCCTTGAAAGGTTTATACTCACTTTTGCTGGGCAGGTGATTCTTGGTTGTAATCCTCACTCCTTTGCCCTCCAGAATACCATATTCAAAGCCCTTTGTTCCTTTAATGTAGAAGCTGCTAAATCATGTGATATCCTGTTTATGGCCCCATAATATTTATATCATGGCTTTCAGGCTATCCAATAATTCTTAAATTCTCTCTTTGACCTATTTTTGAGATCAGTTGTTTTTCCAATAAGATATTTTACTTTTCTTCTATTTTTTCATTCTTTGGATTTTGTTTCATTGTTTTTTAACGTCTTATGGAGTCATTCATTTCCAATTAACCAATTCTAACTGTTAAGGAATTATTTTCTTCATTGAGCTTTTGTATTTGCTTTTCCATTTGGCCAATTCTACATTTTTGTTTTTTAAGTAATATTTTATTTTTTCACATTAATCAGGTTGTAAAGAAGAATTAGAATGAATAGGAAGATCCACAAGAAAGAAGAAACAAAACAAAACAGAAGAAAAAAGGAGCAAATATTATGCTTCAATCTGCATCCAAACTCCATAGTTATTTCTTTGGATGTGGATAGCATTTTCCATCATGAGACTTTTGGAGATGTCTTAGATTCTTGAATTGCTGAGAAAGGCTAAGTCTATCAAAGTCAGTCATCGCACAATGTGGCTGTTACTATGTACAATGTTCTCCTGGTTCTGCCCTTCACTCAGCATCAGTCCATAGAAGTCTTTCCAGGTTTTTCTGAATTCTGCTTGCTCATCATTTCTTATAGAACAATAGTATTCCACTACATTCCTATACAACAACTTGTTCAGCCATTCTCCAAATGGTGAACATCCCCTCAATTTCCAATTCTTTTCTACCATAGAAAGAGCTGCTATAAATATTTTTGTCCATGTAGGTCCTTTTCCCATTTTATGATCTCTTTGGGATACAGCCCTAGAAGTGTTATTATTGGGTCAAAGGCTATGCACATTTTCGTAGCCCTTTGGGCATAGTTCCAAATTGCTCTCCAAAAATCTGACAGGAAAACTATCCTTGCTCTCAGCCTTTATATCTCAATCATGTGCCCATTTTGACTTCATTTTGGTATATGGTGTAAGATTTTCATATATGCCTAGTTTTGGCAATACTCTTTTTCCAGTTTCCCCAGCAATTTTTGTCAGATAGTGAGTTCTTATCCCAGAAGCTGGGGTCTTTGGGTTTATTAAACAGAAGATTACTACAGTCATTGACTACTGTGTCTTGTGTACCAAATCCTATTCTTGTGTATCCTAACCTATTTCTTAGCCAGTACCAAGTAGTTTTAATGATTGCTACTTTAAAATACAATTGAAGATCTGATATGGCTAGGCCACCTTCCCTAGCATTTCTTGTCATTAGGTCCCTTGATATTCTGGACCTTTTGTTCTTCCAGATGAATCTTATTATTTTTTCTAGCTCTTTAAAATAACTTTTTGGTAGTTTGGTATGGCACTGAATAAGTAAATTAATAAATGGCTCATTTTTAAGATGAAGAAAATGAGGCACAAAGACAGGAAGTAACTTTTTGAGGAGTCAGACTTAAAACCTCAGTTCTTAATGACTAGTCTAGGGCTCTTTCTTGAGTTGTTTTTTATTCTTTTTTTGGCTAGGCAATCAGGTTAAATGACTTGCCCAGGGTCACACAGATAGTAAGTGTCAAGTATCTGAGGAGAGATTTGAACTCAGGTCCTCCTGACTCCAGGGCTGGTGCTCTATCTACTATACCACCTAGCTGCCCCTTGGGGCTCTTTCTTTAAGAAGGCTTTTTGAGGTCAGACATCACAACCAGCTTCCTCTTCATAAGGGGCTGCATCCCAAAGGCCATTGCCTAAGGGGATTTGTCTCATCTCTTCCAGGATCCCTTTCAGGAGATGCTGGTCCCATTGCTTCCCTCACAGTTAATTTTGTTTCTCAGAGATCTCAGTGGGACCCCAGCATCTGATTGGTGATCTTCATGAGTGTCTAGCTCCTGAAGAGTGGTCTTGGAGGAATCAGCAGCAGCCTCCATAGCAATGACAAGAATATGATTTTTGAAAAACAAACCCAATCAGAGCCTCTTCCCCTCTCTCAAAATCCCAGAAACTGCCAGATTCCCAAGGCAGGGGTAGTGTCTGCCATGGATATCACCCTCATAGAGGGATCTACAATTAAGTGTCAGGTCTCTATTCGGACATCTACTAGTCCACCTGACCCCCATGAAAGTGACAAATCAAATCCAAGTCCCCAGTTGAGACCACCACTTGTGTTCCAGGGCCTCACTCAAACCCCAATAGTAACAGGACATTGTAACAGCCACATTGTGCGATGACTGACTTTGATAGACTTAGCCCTTTTCAGAAATGCAAGAATCCCAGCTTGTTCAGCCGTTCCCCAATTGATGGGCATCGACGCCATTTCTAATTCTTTCACATAATAAAAAGTGCTGCTATAGGTATTTTTGTACAATTAGATCCTTTTCCATTTTTTGGATCTCTCTGGGATGCAGCTCTCCTACTGGTATTGCTCCATCAAAGGTTATGTATGGTTTGCCCTCTAGGCATAGTTAAAATTTCTCTCCAGAATGGTTGGAACAATTCACAATTCCACCAGCAGTGTGTTAGAGTCCCAATTTTCCCACATCCCCTCCAACATTTATCATTTTCATTTTCTATCATAATGGACAATCTAATAGGTGTGAGGTGGTAACTCAGAGATGTTTTATTTTGTCTTTCTCTAATTAATAGTGATTTAGAAAAGTTTTTCATATGACTATAGATAACTTTGATTTCTTCATCTCAAAACTGCCTGTTCATATCCTTATGCATTGGGGAATGACTTCTATTCTTATAAATTTGACTCAGTTCTCTATATATTTGAGAAATAACACCTTTATGAGAGATATTTGCTATCAAGTTGTTCCCCACCTTTCTGCTTTCCTTCTAATCATGGTTGCATTGGTTTTGTTTATGCAAGAAGTTTTTCATGAAATTGAATGAAAATGACCCATTTTACATTTTGTAATGCTTTGTATCTCTTGTTTGGTTCTAAATTCTTCTCTTTTCCATTGATCTGACAGGTAAACTATTCCATGCTCTCCTAATTTACTTTTGGTATTACCCTGTATGTTTAAATCATGTATCCATTTTGATCTTCTCTTGGTGTACAATGTGAGATGTTGTTCTATGTCTCATTTCTGCCATACTGTTTTCTAGTTTTCCCATAAGTTTTTGTCCAATAATGAGTTCTTGTCCCAGAAACTGAGGTCTTTGGGTTTTTCAAGCACTAGATTACTATGGTCATTTACTACTATGTCTTGTGTACTTAATCCATTCCACTGATCTACTATGTTATTTACCACATAGTTTTGATGATTACTGCTTTATAATACAGTTTGAGATCTGGTAGAGTTAGTCCATCTACCTTCTCATTTTTTTTCCCATTAATTCCCTTGATATTCTCAACCTTTTGTTCTCCTGGATGAATTTTATGACTTTTCTAGCTCTATAAAATATTTTTGATAGTTTGATTGTATGTCACTCAATAAGTAAATTAATTTACATGGAATTGTCATTTTCATTACATTGGCTCAGCATATCCATGAGAAATTAATATTTTTCCAATTTTTAAAATCTGACTATTTTTGTGAAAAATATTTTGTGTTTGTATAGTTTCTGAATTTGTCTTGGCAGGCAGACTCCTGGGTATTTTATATTATCTACAGTTATTTAACATGGAATTTTTCTTTTTAGCTCTTGCAGCTGGACTTTGTTGGTTATATGTAGAAATGTTGTTCATTTATGTGGGTTTAGTTTATATTGTGCAACTGTGCTAAAGTTGTTGATTATTTCAACTGAGTTTTAGTTTATTCTTTAGGATTCTCTAAGTATACCATCTGCAAAGACTGAAGGTTTTGTTTCCTCATTGCCTATTCTAATTCCTTCAATTTACTTTTCTTCTCTAATTGCTAGAGCTAATATTTCCAGTACGAATTGAATAACAGTGGTAATAATGGACTTCCTTGCTTCATCCCTGATGTTATTGGGAAACCTTCCAGCTTATCCTCATTACAAATAATTCCATCGATGTATTTAGATAAAAAACTATTTCTCATTTTAAAGAAAGCTCCAATTATTCCTATGCTCTCTAGTGCTGGCCTGTGGGGGGTTGAGGTGGGTGCACTGGGGAAGGGGTCCTTAGATCATAGACTTTTGGAGCTGAGAGTATCCTTATGTAAAGACGTGGAGCTTCACTGATTGTCCAAGCTCCTTCCTTAGACAAGAATAGTCATTAACTGAATCAGTCAATCAGTCAGAACCAAGTGTGAACAGGATCAGTATATATCTTCAGGAATCAATCAAAAGTGCTGCCTGAAGGGATTTGGTCATGCCTTTAGGAACTTGTATGAAGGAGAGGACCCATCTCAGAAGAAGACAGAGATTCATAGCTTTTGGGAGCAGAGAGGAAGCAGCAGAGTCATAGCAAGTTGAGCCAAGAACTGGCAGAGATGGGTCAACCAGCAACAGGATAAAGAGAAGGTAGAATTGAGCTCTGGCAAAGAAGAAAAATATGAAAGATGGAAACGGGCTCTATGAGCAACTCAGAGTAGAAGGCCCAGGCTGGTGCCACCAATGTGCTCATCTACCTGAGACGTAAGGAAAATTCCAAGAAGAGGTCTGCTCTTTCCCCAAGTTCACCTCTTAATACTTGTCTAGTCATAGACACTGTAGTAATCTGCTTATTAGTTACACAAAGATTTCTAGTAACCTGAAATTTGTGTGCACCACAGAGAGGCCAGTTTTTCTTCCCCTCCAATAGTCTTATCTATGTCCCCCTGGTTAAGGTCTGCCATCCAACCTGAGTAAAAACTTGGGATCATCAGAATCTATCCCTTTTCCTCTGTCGGGGTTCACCTTCCACCTTTATCTTGGCATGATGATGCTTGGACATGGAGCACTGATGGGATTCTACCCCAGAAACGGATTTATGCAAGCTTCCACCTGGGAGTTTGGGTTGCCTTCTGTAGAATGCTGTGTTTACAGTTTGAAGCTTCTATGCACCTCTAAGATTTTCATCAGGAATGTTTGGAAGTACTTCCTTTAAGTAGAAGTCTAAATTTTCCCCTGTGAGATTATACTATTTGGCTGGATGTGGTCTTTTGTTTGTAAACTTATATTCTTTGCATTCTGGAATATCATATTTCTAACTCTCAGCTCCTTTATGGGAATGGCTGAAAAATCCTGTGTATTCCTGACTGTTGCTCTTTAGTACTTGAATCCTTTCTTTTCAGGCTACTGGTAATATTTTTGGGAAAAGAAATGAGAGTGACGCAAGAGAATTATGGAAAAAGAGTCACCACTTAGGAAAAGAAAACAGCTCTTTAAAAAGTAGAATTGGCTGAATGGAAAAATAAAAACAAGTAAATGAGGAAAACAAATTCTTAAAAGTTAGAATTGGCCAAGTGAAAGTTAATGACTCTGTGAGACATCAAGAATCAGTCAAACAAATTCAAAAGAATGAAAAAATATGTTAAATACCTCTGTGGAGAAACAACTCACTGGGAAAATAGATCTAGGAGAGACAGTGTCAGAATCACTGGACTACCTGAAACCCACAATCAAAAGCAGGGCCTGGACAGCATCTTTCAAGAAATTTTCAAGGAAAACTGCCCTGATATCCTGGAATCAGAGGGCCAAATAGGCATTGAAAGAATCCACTGATTCTCTCAGGAAAGAGATCTCAAAATAAAAACTTCTCGAAACGTTATAGCCAAATTACAGAACCATCAGGTCAAAGAAAAAATACTGCAAGTGCCCAGAAAGAAACAATTCAAATATTGGGAAGCCACAATCAGAATGACACAGAACTTAGCATCTGCAACATTAAAATATCAGGGGTCATGGAACATGATATGCCAGAAGGCAAAGAAGCTAAGATTACCACCAAGAATCGTCTATCTAGCAAAATTAAGCAGAACAGTCCACAGGAAAAATGGTCATTTAATGAAATAGAAGGCTTTCAATCCTTCATAAAGCGAAGACCAGAATTGAACAAAAAAACTGATCTCCAATATCAAGACCCAAGAGAAGCCTAAAAAGATAAATAGGGAAAAGAAAACATAAGGGACTCAACGGAACTGAACTATTTATATCCAGGCAAGGGAAGATGACACTTGTAATTCTTAAAAATCATACCACTAATAGTTCAGCTGAAGGAATATACATAGACAGAAAGTACAGGTATAATATGAATTTGAGGGAATGATATAAAAATGAAAGGAAATCTAGTGGCTGATTTTTAGGGGGAAACACAGGAGGGAGGATTCTTTAACCAGTGTTTCCCTGGATGTAGTAGCAGTTACACATGGTCATACTGAAGAGGTCTAGAGGTTTAGGGGTGCTGCTGGGAACCCCCGAGATTGTGATGCCAGGCCCTGCCTGAATGAATTCAACTCAAATCTTCTTCCAGTCAGAGAAAAAGTTTATTAGTGATAAATCATATAGGCCAGGTGACATCTGTAAGGATGAGCAGGCATGAGAAAAGCGCAGCCTTTGGGCCATGAGAGATTCTCAGTGTATTAGAAATAAATCATACAGGCCAGACTCTTAAGGAATTGGAACACTAGTAACGCCCGTGGGGATGGGCAGGCATGAGAGATTCACAGCCTCTGAATGGGGGCCAGGGTGGATTTTTATACATTAAAGTAACTTTGGGTGGCCAGAAGAGGGGGCTGGGAAAAGGGTCTAGGTAACAATTCCAATTGAAAGGTCTGAGAGATTGAATACACAATGGGAATAGATAATGAAGGGAACTGGAAGGTAGAAGTTTGAAAGGATAAGATCAAAAGGTAAGGGCTAGGGCTTTCAAAGGGAGATAAGGGGAGTCAATAAGGAACCTAAAAGTTTAAGAGTTTTCTGGGGACTATAGACAAATGGGAGACAGATTCTTTTTAGGGCAAGGGGCAAAGGCGAATCTGAATAAGATCAAAAGGTAGGACTAAGGCTTTCAAAGGGAGATGAGGGGCTGGGGCCTGTAGACAAATGGGAGTCAGATTCCCTTTGGGGCAAGGGGCTAAGATCTCTGCTTGGACCTACGCCCCATCAATACCAGTGTGGGATGGAGGAGTCAAGTAAGACAGGGGTTGTGCAATAAGAGAGACATTCATAAACTATAGAGTATCCACAATAGAATGGAAATGATGGTAAAGAGGCTAAAATTGATGCCATCTGAGGATGAAGAAAACTATGATGTCTCAGTTATTCAGTCAATATATATTCATAAGGTACCTCCTAAGTGCCAGGCATGTAGGAAGAAAAAGAAATGCAAAAGACAATCCCTTTTCTCAAAGATCTCACAGTCAAATAGGGAGGCAGTGTACAAACAGCTGAAGTACAAACAAACCATGTACAGGATAAATTAGAAATAAGCAAGAGAACAAAGATTCTAGAGCTAAGGAGGCTCAAAAAAGGCTTCCTGTAGAAGGTGGGATTGTATGGGGGATGTAAATAAAGTCAGGGAAAACAGGAGGCAGAAATGAGGAGGGAGAGCAACACAGGCATGAGGGACAGCCCATGAAAGTGGCCAACTGGGAGATGGAGTGTCTTGTGCAAAGACCAGCAAGGAAGATAGTGTCACTAGATCATAGACCACCTGGAGGGAGAGTGTAGGATGCAGGAAGAATGCAGTAATGGGGGCAAGTTGTGATGGACCTTGAATGCCAAACAGAAGATTTTATATTTGATCTTTGAAGTGATAGGGAGCCAGTGGAATAGCTTGAGTAGGGGGAGTTCATATGGTCAGACCTGTGTGTTAGGAATATCACTTTGGCAGCAGAGTGGAGGATGGACTCCAGCTACCTTAGATTTCTGGCCAGCACACCAACGAGCAGCTATTTTAGTATTCAGGGTGTGAGGTGATGGATGAAGTATGTCTGTCCTGAGTCTTCTCTAGAATAACCACCTGTACTTACTTCAGGTGTATATAAGGCAGGCTCTCAAATGAATTAGACAGAGGTCAGGGATCAGAGTAATGGGTGAATCTTGCAGAAAGAAAAGTTTAGACTTGATGTCAGAAACACCCACCCCAGACTGATTCTAAGAATCCCAAAGTCAATTAAAGCCTGACCTGCCTCCTGTCCCTCCCTCAGGTTGCTCTACTTTTTCAGCTAGTCTGGCTTGCCTGCCCTGTGAGTGGCAACTGCTTGGTAGGTTAGCGGAGTTTGCTGGTCTCTGCTCTGCAGGAGATGCTTCCCCAGCTGATGGCTTTGTGAGATGGGCTGGAAGCAGGCTGGCTGTTCTGGAGAATGCTGCCACTCCAAGGACTCTTGTGTGTTTTTGTGTGTAGTGATAACAATTGGTCAGCACTTGCTGCTGGTAGTGATGAGAAAGGTGGGCTCTGTCTTTCCAATGATTTCTCCCCTCCAAGGTGTTTATGGGGATGGGGCTTGATGGAGGTCTGTTGGATTAGGAAAGCCTGTTCTTTCCAAGGCTCTGGGATTCAGGACATGGATTTGTCTCCATCTTCGTTTCTGGGGAGATGCTGGACAAGGTTGTGGTGATGTATTGACTTGTCTGACACATGGTGCCCTCCAACTCTCCCCCAACAGACTTTGAAAGGCAATTGCCACCATTGTCCAAAAGAGTTAACAGACCTCCTCAAGCAATCAGAGCACATCCTGAATGGCAATTACTAGGCACTCTTTCTATAATCTACAAAATAATCATGGAGAGGGTTGCTATGGCAACTCCATCTCCTCAAGTTTGCATTCCATGTGCATTTTCCTGATGTTTTTGACATTTCCTTTAGATTTTTTCCAGAGAAAATTCGGTGGAGACTACTGATTACTTAACAAGGAGAGATCTGTACTGCCAGCCATGAATGAATGAAAAAGCATTTGTTTAAGCACTTACTATGTGTAAAGAACTGTACTAAATGCTGTAGTACATACCTCCCATGCCAATTCCCACTTCCACTTTCTGAACATCAAAAATCCGTGTTTATGAATTCAATGTTATTATCCAAAAGATGTGTCTAATTTGTTAGAAGTGTGTTTCAAAGGGAATGAAGGGCAATAGGAAGGAGAAGAACAGAACATCTAGTTCTGGAACTTGCCCCAGGTGGGGTGTTCCCCCTAATCTCCAACCTTCCTCATTCTTATCCCCACACTACTCCTCTGCACAGCCTAACATTATCCTGAACATTCAGTAGTTTCTCAACAAATAATTTGTGTTCTAAAACAATTTGACTTAAAATCTAATAAACAAGGAACTAACTCAGATTTTGTTGATCATCTACTCTGATCTTCCTCAAATTTTTTGAGCCTAGAGTGGTGTTCCCAATTCTCCCAACTCTTTGATGTATGTAATCGCTACTGTGATTTTTCTTCTCTCTGACTAACCAACAAGAAAAGTTTTAGTGCTGCAGGCCTACAGTCAGGAGAAGGCTTCCTTTAGACAGTGTCAGTGAATGCAGAAGTCTCTGAGTATTTCTCTTGTGCCAGGCTGTCAGAGTAGTCTTGAGCCCCAGCAATCTCTTAATGCAGGGCCAGTGTTGGGATGAAATGAGATAGTGGGACGTCATTGGACAGTTAAGACTAACAGATTTACTTTGAGTTAACACAGCATAAAAATTTAACAATGTAATGACACAGCTTCTCTGGATACAGAACCTCTTGTCTCCATATAAGCACATCTAGTTGTCAGAGTAGAGTGTGAGGGAAGAGTATGAGGACTTGAGTGGCCTTCAAAAATTCATCAAGTTGGAGAGGTCCTGACTGCCCATGGCCTTAGAGGACCATCATGGAAAACAGGCCAATCAGGTTCCTTTTAGTCTATAGATATTTTTTAAGCTGCTTATTGTGTGCCAGGCACTGTGCTATGTTGGAAATATGAAGAACTGTCAGACAGTCCCTGCTCTCTCAAGGAGTTCACAGACTAATGGGGAAGTCAACAGTCAAACTGCTATGAAGAAACAAGCCATGTCCAGGAAATACTGGAAATAATTGCTATGAGGAAGGTGTTAGAAATTTGCAGGGAACAGAAAAGCTTTCTGTAGATGGTGGGATTTTAGCTGAGACTTGAAGGAAACCAGGGAAGTCAGGTGGCAGAGGTAAGGAGAGAGAATATTCCAGGTGTGGGGGACAGCATTCCAGGTGTGGGAAAAGAGTACATCATAGGGGCCAGGAGAGGCACAGAGGGAGTGTGGACACTGGAAAGTTGAAGGTGGGTACTTTATGAAAGACTTTGAATGCCAGAGAGGATTTCATACTGGATCCTGAGTTGAAAGGAAGCCACTGGATTTGATCTACTAGAAAACCAGGAGTGGGAGGGAGAGCACATGGTCAGACTTACTCTTTAAGAAGATGATTTTGAGAGCTGAGTTTGTCAGACTGAAGAGGTCTAGGACTTTTGGGGTGCTGGAACCCCAAGATTGCAGCACTGGGCCCTGCCTGAATGAATTCAACTCAAATCTTCTTCAGCCAGAGGAAAAGTTTATTAGTGATAAAACACCTAGGCCAGGTGATGCCTGTAAGGAAGAGCAGGCAAAAGAAAAGCTCAGCCTTTGGGGCATGAGAGATTCTCAGCATCTTAGCTGAATGTTAGTAACGCCAGTGGGGACGAGTTGGGCATGAGATTCTCAGGGTCTGAATTGGGGCCAGGGTGGATCTTAAATACTAAAGTAACTTTGGGTGGCCAGAGAAAGGGGCTGGGAAAAGGGTCTAGGTAAGAATTCTAATTGGGAGGTCTGAATAAACAATGGGAATAGCTAATGGGGGGAACAGGAAGGCATTTGTGAAAGGGAGATAAGGGGAGTCGATAAGGAACCTGAAAGTTTAGGTATTTTATGGGACCTGTAATGGAGGGAGCTGGAATGCATCTAGTAAGGTTAAAAGGTGAGGCTAGGGTTTTTAAAGGGAGATAAGGAGCTGGGGTCTGTAGACAAGTGGGAGCCAGATTCCCTTTGGGGTAAAGGTGAGGGGGGGAGATCTCTGCTTGAGATCACCCCATCAAGACTAGAATGGGGATATAATGGGGGTAGAGATGGGGTAGATGGTGTGATTTTAGCTGAGACTTGAAGAAAGCCAGAGAAGTCAGAGATGGTTAGCAACATTAGTGAGGAAAGCAGATTGTAGAGAGTTAAGAAGACAGAGGAAAGCAAACATGAGTGACTATTACAAATGGCCTTTTCAAGGAGTTTAGTCACAAAAGGGAGGTGATATATGGGATGATAATTAGAGGGGCTGAATGTATCCAGGGAGAGATTTTTTTAAGGATGGGAGAGACATACACATATTGGTAGGCATGGGAAAATAGCCAGTACACACAGAGATTGTGAAGTAAGAGAATGGGGATGATAAAGAGAGCAGTCTGCTAGAGGAAATGGGCTGGAAGGGATCACTTGTGCAGCTAGAGAGGGGTCTGGCTTAACAAAGTGGAAGCACATCTCTATGTCTGAGACAGGGGTGGAGGAAGAGACAGTGGCAGAAGGCATCTGAGTGATGTGAGAGAATGAGGAGGGGACAAAGAGCTCTCAGGGAATGAGCTCAAAATCTGTAGTAAGATATGAGGCAAGGTTCTCAGCTGAGGGGTGGGTGTGTGTGGGAAGGAGCCAGGGGAGGGATAAAAATTTTCTGAAGAGCCATTGTAGTGAGTAGGAGAGTGAGTTAAGTAGAGAAGTATAAAAATTACTTTGGGGCTCCAAGAGTAGCTTTGTCACCTTTTGGGGAAAATGAATCACTATTTTAGTAGGGAAGGAAGAGGCACGGATCAAACCGACGCTGTGGAGAAATACTGGTAGACATTATTCCTATCACACAAGACTTGGAATTGAAATTTTAAAATACTTTGGAAAATTTGACAGCAGCCCTTTAACAATTCACTGTCAATGGTTTTCATCTTTGGAAAAAATGAAATGGCATTTTGGGCCATGCCTTTCATTATTCTGTTAACATAGCAAAGCAGCTGTAAGAAGAATGATGCTTTCTGGGAAGTGATCTCCCTGGACCCAGGTTTTTCAGAGCGTCTGTCTTTTTTTCTTTGATGATGATACAGGATACATTGTTGTCTGTGGTGATGACAGATGACCAGTGTTGGTCTAGGTGCATCTTACTGTGGTTAGATCATTTTTCAGTAGCGACTGACTTCATGAGTCGGGGGTTTCTTGGCAAAGATATTGCAGTGGTTTGCCATGTCCTTCTCCAGCTCATTTGGCAGATGACTGAGGCAAACAGGGTTAAGTGACTTGCCCATGGTGACACAAATAATAAGCATCTGATTTGAGCTCAGGAAGATGAGTCTTCCTGACTCCAGGCCCAGCGCGCTATCCACTGTGTCACCTAGCTGCCAGTGGTTATGCTACCATGTCCCCTCTGATGCATATGTGAGTATTACAAGATGAGGTGATTTACTGAGAGGGTATCTGGCAGAGCTTTCCAGTGTCTTTTGTGCTGAAGTGATGTTTTTATATCTGTTGATATGTCATCTAACTGAAGCTTTGTGTAAATCCTTGATAACTCATTTAGGCAAAAGGTCAAACTGGGATAAGGATTTCTCACATTAGAGAGAGAGAGTAGGATGTTGAGAGGAATTCTGCCAAACAATTCAATTTAGGCCAGTAAGTAGCTGCTGAATGTTCACGAGGTGAAACTGGATAGTTTTTGGAAATAACTTTTCTTTTGACATTTAAAAATGAAATTTATCCCTCATCCTTCTAGTCTTAGAACATCTAGAGAGATGAGGGTACACTAGTGAGATCAGAGTCTAAGAGCACTGAGCAATTGGGAAAAACTGGGTTCCCATCCTTCCTTACTAGCTGTGGACACTTCCTAGCTGTGTGACTTCAGACAAGTCCCATCACCACTCAGGGGTTGAGTTTTTTCCTCTGTAAAATGAGGTTGGATTAGCTGATTAGTCTCTTCCAACTCTAGTTTGTAGAACTTGGACCCAGGTCTTCCTGACTCCCAGACTGGACCCCTATTGCCTACCCCAGGCTCTATCACATGTTTGTATTAATGCAATCTGAAATCACCCTACCTTCCATAGCCACGGGCCAGGCATAGAATACACACACACACACACACACACACACACACACACACACACACACCCCTTCTCCTGATGGACAGGTTAGGGAGGGAGGGGTCAGAGCTTCAACCTTCCCACAGGTATGAGAGACATTGCTCCTTTTCACTCTACTGTCCCCTTCTGAAGCCCTCAAGGCTGAGCAGCACCACCCCTCTTTCCCCCAGTTCCCCCTTAAGGATGCTGCTTCCTCCCTCACTTACTCGTAAAGGTCTGGAAGACAGATGAGACACAGGGTAGAAGCCAGTGTCTAGGGCAGGCCTGCACACCTCTTGAGGGTACAGATCTATTAGTGGTATTAGGGTATGCACAGTTTGATAGCCCTTTAGGCACAGTTTCCAAAGGGCTCTGCAGGATAATTAGATTAGTGCACGACTCCACCAAAAGTGCCTTAGCATCCCTATTTTTCCACATCCCTTCCAACATTTGGCATTTTCCTTTCTTATCATATACCCAATCTGGTCACTGTGAGGTGGTATCTCAGGGTATTTTTTCTCATTTGCATGTCTCTATTCAGTAGTTATTTAGAGCACTATTAAAATAATATTTTACTTTTTCCTAATTAAGTGTGAAGACAATTTTTAACATTCATTGAAAAAAATTTTGAGTTGCATATTTTCTCTCTCCCTCACTTTCCTCTTCTCTGAGATGTCAAGCAATTGATAGAGGTTATACATGTCCACTCATGCAAAATATATTACTGTTAGTCATATTATGAAAGAAGACACAGATCCAAACAAAATTAAGCACAAAAAATAATAAAATTAAAATAGTATGCTTCAATCTGTATTCAGATTCCATCAGTTCTTTCTCTGGATATGGATAGAAGTTTTCATCGTGCACCCTTTGGAATTGTCTTGGATCATTGTATTGCTGAGAATAGCTAAGTCATTCACAGTTGATCATCGTACAGTATTGCTGTTACCATGTACGATGTTCTGGCTCTGCTCACTCTAACTTGCATCAGTTCATGTAAGTCTTTCCAGGTTTTTTTTGAAATTCACCTGCTTATCATTTCTTATTGCACGAGAGTATTTCATCATAATCATATTCCATAGCTTCTTTAGCCATTCTCCACCTGATGGACATCTCATTCAATTTCCATCTTAGCCACCACAGAAAGATCTACTGTAACTATTTTAGTGTAAGTAGGTCATTTTCCCTTAATTCATCTCTTTGGTGTGCAAACCTAGTAATGGTATTGCTGGATCAAAGGATATTGCAGTGTAATAGCCCTTTTGGCATAGTTCCAAAGTGTTCTCCAGAACGGTTGGAATAGTTCCTAACTCCACCAACAATGCATTAGTGTCCCAATTTTCCAGCATGCCTTCCAACATTTATCATTTTCCTTTTTTGTCATATTGGCCAATCTCATAGGTGTGAGGTGGTACTTCAGAGTTGTTTTAGTTTGCCTTTCCCTAATCAATAGTGATTTAGAGCATTTTTTCATATGGCTATAGATAGCTTTGATTTCTTTGTCTGACAACTGCTTGTTCATATCCTTTCACCACTGTGATGATTAAAAAAATTCAAGAGACTAAACTTTCTGGGTAGTAATTTCATTAATAATGCTAGTGTTCAATTACTGCAAAATGTCAGTGGTACTCTTAAATGCCAAGGACTATCATGGAAGCAGGTTTACAGCTTATATGCCCTTGGAAAAGTGAGTGTTCCAGAGAGAGGCAATCAACTGATTGATTAACAATTAATGAGAGAATGAGAGGTGGAACGATTCTTATGAAGGGCTGGGGGATGTTCTAAATTGTCCAGCCTTGGGCAATCTAATCAAAGAATTTATCCCCAGCCAAACCTGAGTAGGGCACAATGGGCTTCCAGTCTCATTTTTAGCAATGTCTTTCAGAGACTGAGTACTTACAGATTCCTGAAAAAATAATGGTTTTGATTCAATAATTGACTATTAATACAAGGGAAAAATAAGCATTAATCTCACCAAAAATTGGGGAATGACATGTATTCTAAGAAATTTGACTAAGTTCTGTCTATATTTGAGAAATATATATGTGAAATATATATGAAATATGTGCCTTTATCAGAGACACAATGTATAAATTGTATAAAGCTGGGAAGCTTTCTGCTTTCCTTCAAATTTTGGTTGCATTGGTTTTGTTTCTGCAAACAATTTTAATTTGACATAAAAAAAATTATCCATTTTTAACCTGGTAACACTCTGTGTCTTGTTTGGTCACAAATTCTTACCTTCTCCATAGATCTGACAAGTAAACTTTTTTTTTTGCCTTCTTATTTGCTTACAGCATCATTCTTTATATCTAGAAATGATCTATCCACTTTGACCTTCTCTTCATGTATGGTCTAAGATGTTGGTCTATACTTACTTTCTGCCATACTGTTTTTAAGTTTTCCCAGCAGCTTTTGTCAAATAGTGAGTTCTTATCCAACAAGCTTAGGTCTTTGGGTTTATTAAACACTAGATAATTATGGGCATTAATTACTATGTCTTGTGTTCCTAATCTATTCCATTGATTCACCACTGTATTTCTTAGCCATACCAGATAGTTTTAATGATTACAGCTTTATTATACAGTTAAAGATTTTGTACAGCTAGGCCACCTTCCTTCACATTTTTGAAATTAATTCACTTGATATTCTTTACCTCTTGTTCTTTTAGATGAGCTGTGTTATTATTTTTCTTTCTTTATAAAATAGTTTTTGGTATTTTAATTGTTAAATGAATAAGTAAATTGATTTAGGTAAAATTGTCATCTTTATTATATTAATTTGGTCTACACATGCACAAGTGGTATTTTCCCAATTGTTTAGATGTGACTTTATTTGTGTGAAAATTGTTTTGTAATTATATTTATATAGTTCCTGGGTTTGTCTTGGCAGGTAGACTCCCAAGTATTTTATATTGTCTAATTTAAGTGAAATTTCTCTTTGTATCTCTTGCTGCTAGATTTTTTTTGCTAACATATAGAAACATTCATGCTTTATGTGAATATTTTGTATTCTGCAACTTTGCTAAATTTGATAATTATTTGAACTAAATCTTTTAGTTGATTTTCTATTATTTTCTAAGTATACAATGATATAAATCTGGAAAGAGTGATAGATTTGTTTTCTTGTTGCCTATTCTAATTCCTTGCATTTCTTCTTCTGTTCCTATTGCTACAGCAAGCATTTGTAGTGCAATGTTGAATAATAGCAGTGATAATGGGCACCCTTGTTTCACCCATGATCTTATTGGGAAGGCTTCCAGCTTATCCCCATTACATATAATGGTTGCTGATGATTTTTGAGAGGTACTACATATCATTTTAAGAAAAGCTCCATTTATTCCTATGCTCTTTAGTTTTTTTCCTAGGAATGTGTACTGCATTTTCTCAAAAGCTTTTTCTGTATCTCTTGAGATAATCATGTGATTTCTATTGGTTTTGTTATTGATATGGTTACTTCTACTGAAGCTGTTCCTAATATTGAACCAGCCCTACAATTCTGGTATAAAGACCACCTAGTCATAGTGTATGATCCTGGTGATATATTGTAATCTCCTTGTGAGCATTTTATTTAAAATTTTTGTGTCAATATTCATTAGGAAAATTGGTCTATAGTTTTCTTTATCTGTTTTGGCTCTTCCTGGTTTAAATAAAAGCACCATATATGTGTCATAAAAGGAATTTGGCAGGACTTTTCCTTTACCTATAATCCCAAATAGTTTATATAGTATTGGAATTAATTGTTTTTAAAAATGTTGGATAGAATTCATGTGTGAATCCGTCTTGCCCTGGGGATTTTTTCTTAGGCTGCTCATTGATGGCTTATTCAATTTCTTTCTCTAAGATCTGATAATTTAAGTATTCTTTTTCTGCACTTAATATGTCTTTGGAAATATTCATCCATTTCACATAGATTGTCAGATTTGTTGTCATACAGCTTGTTAAAATAGCTCTTAATCATTGCTTGGATTTCGTCTTCATTGGTGGTGAATTCACTCTTTTCATTTCTGATACTGGTAATTTCATTTGACAATCAGCTAGCTGGCACCATGTATACAATGCAGGGCCTGAAATCAGAAAGACTCATTTTCCTGAGTTCAAATTTAGCTTCAGACATTTACTAGTTGAGTGACCTCGTGCAAGGCTTGTTTGACTTAATTTCTCATCTGTAAAATGAGCTGGACAAGCAAATAGTAAACCACTATACTACTTTGCTCAAAAAAATCCCAAATGGGGTCACAAATAGTCAGATATGACTGAAACACCTAAACAACAATAAAAATTTCTTTCCTACTTTTTAAAAAAAATCAAACTAGCCCATAGTTTATCTATTTTGCTGTTCTTTTTTCCCCCCATAAAGCCATCTCTTAGTTACATTAGTTTCATTTTTAACTTTCAATGTTACTAATTTCTCCTTTGATTTTCAGGTTATTTAATTTGGTATTTAATTGGGGATATCAACATTTGTCTTGGGAGTTTTGGATGTAGCAGTTTTGACCTTGTTGTCTTCTTCTGAGATTATGTTTTGATCTTCCCTGTCACCATAATAAGTTTCTATGGTCAGATTCTCTTTTTATTGCTTGCCCATTTTCCAGCTTTTTTTTTTTTTTACTTTTAACTTTATGTTAAATTTGGCTCTGCTCTTTAGGGTGGAGGGAGCACTGTCCCAAGCTTGGGGTCTTTTATGCAGCTGTTTTCAGATCTCATTCTGAGGGTCCATAAGTTTTCAGATTTTCTAAGGTTGTGTGTTCTTATGAGAGGTGCAGTTACTTCTGTCCCAGCCTGTGCTCTGGTCTGTGAACTACCACAAGCACCCTTTCCACCCTCGTACTGTGAGCAGGGTCCCCACCCCTGTAGCCACAAGCTCTGGTGTGCTAGTGCTTCACTTCACCCTGAGACTGAGACCCAGGAATCTGACACGGATCCACCTATGAGTGATGCACTGGCAGCATTCTCCCTTTAGAAATCTTTCAAAGTAACAGAGTCTACAGACAACATTAAACAAGACACAAGATGAAGATTTTTTCTGGGAAAAAAAAAACCAGACAAAATGATAAGACAAACACATAGACAAGATAAAACTCATTTTAGGGAAAGTGGGCAGAAGCCATGGCTTATGGCTACCCTCAAAACCAAAAATTCATCTGATCAGAACAAGATTTTCCAACGACTATTCTGAATTTCTTTAATTTGCAATAATGATTAGAGCCAAAATGGCTAAAAGAAATACTCAGCTGTATTATATTCAGTTTCATGCCAGATGTCCCATAGCTCAATAGCATCCTGTTTAGTCATTTATGTGATGATACTAGACATGTTAAGGGAGTGGGACACTTTTTTTTCTGAATTCAGAGAATTCCACCTGTTTGCTTCTCAGGTTCCAAGAGCATGTAGAAAGAAGACAAACTCAATATAAAATAGAGCTATTTGAGGACCATCAAATCAAGATTACATAATTCACCTGAAACATCAGAGAATTTCAATTGTTATATCCTGAAGGCCTGAATAGGAAAATGAGCCTTTCCAAAATTATCAGATAGATGCTTCAAAAAGGAAAATAATTTCACCTGCTTCACAATTATCAAGGAAATTTTACATGTAAAAGTCTCAATCTACTTTTTAAAACCTGTGACACATGTCCCACTAAGTCCCTCTTAATTAGGATATTACAATATTAACACAATGAAAGGATGTCATAGTATCAATCTTCTGTAAACTAAGTACTCATAAGATGTCAGATCTGCTGGTCTCTATTATTTGTAATTCAAATGACAATATAAAATGATTCCTCACTCTAGGAGTACTATACTAGTGTATATTATTCAGTCAAAAGTCCCCAACAGCCTTTATCTCTTATGTTTATCACAGTGAAAAAATGAGGCACCATTAAACATTTGCTTTTATCAATGGAATTTGCTATGTGGGGAGAAAGGGAAGGACATGGTAGTATTGACACTATTCACTAGTTCAGTTTAATTTCAGGTATGATTCACAGACAGCCCAACCATGGGAAAGGATGTCACAGCCAGGCTCAGAATTATGCAAGTGGCAAAAAGTGTTATATGGGAAATTGAGTCAAGAAGGTCCTCACTTTAGTGTTCCCAAACTCATCCTTTTATTCTCCAGGGAGAGATATCCACTGGTGTGAATTCACAGATGACACCTCTATTGAGCTGCTGACATTTTTACTAGTGACCTCAGGAGCAGTCAGACAATAAAACCTGAAATCAAAACTGAGAAGTATATCAAATCATAGTCCTAAATTTTGTGCCTCAAATACCAAAACTTCATTAGTCATATGTTAGGGTAGGATACATTTATTATGCTAATGCGTAACAGTGTTGGTTCACATTCATACAGTATTCATTAACAGATTAAGTTTTCATATATTCAATATAGTTGTTGGAGGTGAAATTCACCACATGTACATATGTCCTGAAGAATGTCTGAACAAATACATGATAGGTTTTAAAACTCTCCTTGTGGTCTGCTCTGTAGATAGGAGAAAGGAAAAGAAAGTACATCTGGCCATTCCAGGTGGGCTTCAGAACACAGCCTGCCAAGAGGATTTTTAAGTTCTAGAAAAAGCTTTAATCCACTGAGTAAGTCAAAGGGAGCAACTACCACAGGAAATGATGGAGACACAAGCTGGTTGAATGTTGGTTCACTTGGACAAGCAGCACAAATACTACATTCTGGAGTTTTACATGAATACAGTGAATATTAGTTTACACATAGTGAATAGTTGGCTCAAAAATGTAACTTTACTACATAGTGAGTATTAACAGATGATAATTTCATCATTATCTAAATGATTTCAGATGAAACACTTCTAATTTAAAGCTGAATTCATAAATTTCCTACTTTGGCTGGGAGAGGTTCTAGTTCCTTAAACTACAGTATTTCAGAGTTTGATAATAGGGCTAGTAAGGTCTTATGCTATAACAATAAGTCCAAAAGACTCTCACAGAGAAAGATTCCTTAAGAATATTTTGCTATGCTTTTCTCCTAACAGTGTCATTTATCCTTACTATTATTTTCTTAATTTCAAACAAAAATACCATTAACAATTTTCAAACATATTTTTCACATTCTATAACAGATACATTTATGGTCTCACAGTATTCAGATCAAAGGGGGAAGTAACCTGTTCTAACAATTGTGGGTTTTTTTTTCAGGTTTATAATACAAGAGAAAAGATTGCACACCCAACATCAAGTGTTTAACACATGCAACTTATTACTGTCAGATGATAATAATTCAGTGAGATGCATTTTAAAATTATGTTACAGGAAAAATCATCTATCTTATCTCCTTTGGTATGTTGCTAATCACATCCAATGACATCTAAAACTCAGTATAAAATTATCTAGCATGGAACAATTACAGTTAATTAAAGAGGTGACAGTGGTTCATTGACATAGTACCTACCACATGCCAAACCTTTTTCTAATTCTTTAAGATTACTTAGGGGGCAGGTAGATGGGACAGTGGATAGAGCTCTGCTTGGAGTCAGGAGGACCTGAGTTCAAATCCAGCCTCAGACACATAATACTTCCTACCTGTGTGACTCTGGGCAAGTCACTTAACCCCGATTGCCTTGCAAAAAAAGGAGGAAAAAAAGATTACTTTAAAGGATTTCAGAGACCTGCTTTCTAAAGTACTTCAGAATGTTTAGTTTTTGATTTCTCAGTTATTACTTGATAATTTACATTAATGGGGCAGTTATACATAGTAAGACTGAAGTCTTTCCCTTTAGGAGACTAGTTTAGAGGAAAATATACACCACTCAATATTGAATTGGTTTTTTAAAACAGTCTTGACATATTTTAGCAGTCCACTTCATGAGATACTAAACTTGCTTTAGCCAAATAACATCAATTTAGTCCATTTTAAAGTGACATTACTTAAGCATGGTTACAAATTTAGATCACCACTATAGTTTAGAGGAATTCCTCAAACCTCTTATTAAATCGGAAGAATTTAACTTGATAAGCACTTCATTATTACCATGCTTTTTCTTCTCTTCCCCCCAGCCCCACCTCCCACAAAGGCTGTTATTACATTCATTTGAATATCACAATAGGGAAGTAGCCTAATAGCATTTCACAATATTTTTGAAAATTTTCACATAACAGTATATTTTTAAATGCATATTTCCCTAATTAAAAGAGAGTTCACATTTCCAATCAAATGTCTCCTATTCTTCTAAATTCTACAAAATAAGAATATTTAGAAGTCTAAAGAATATAATTTTTGTTTTTTTTAACGTCATGCTAAATTTCTCAAGTTCTTCTCAAATCAAATTTCATTTATTAAATTAGATAAAATTTTAATTTATCCTTCTTAGAAAATCATCCATGTTATTATCTTTAATATGCTGTTTAGTCCAAAACCTAGTAACAATGGTTGACATTTATACATTTCTCATGCTAAGCACTTCAAAATAATTTAATTTCTCAAACAAACCTGGGAAGTAGGTGCTGTTATTATTATTGTTATTATTATCTTCTTGTAATACAAAGAATGATCAAATTCTCTAATATATTACAATTACAAAAATTTCCAACTCTATTAATTCTTGATTTGTAGTTACAAGTGGCAATTACTAAACCTCACTTTTCACAAGTGTCCATTGTTTTTAGTTGACTTACATAAAAAAAAATCATGGTGATGCTCCCAACCCTAATAACTGCTCCTTTATTCCTTTAGATAAAACAAGGTACCAAATAAATTCTTTTTATTTCTTACTTACTCCCAACCAGTGTACCTTAAGGCATTTTCTTAATAAATTCTTGAAATACCTTCTTTAAATATGTTTTTTTTATTACTATGATCAAAACCATTCCTCAAATTTCCTTTTTCAAAACTTCAAATCCTCTTTTAAGCTCTGCATTCATACTCTGTCAGTGGAGACTCCAACTTTCCTTCACTCTCTACCCATCTTTCTCTCATACTTAATTGTTTAAACCATCATCTCTTCTTTCATTTGAGAAAAACCCTTAAAAACTGGACCTTTCCAATACTTCTCTCACTTTCTCCTGCTAGTTTAATTCCTCTAGCCACTAATTGCCACGATTTCAAATTTAAGGCCCAGGCAGCTGTGGCAGTTTCCAGACTTCTCAACCCACAAATTCCAAAGAAAATTTATAAAGTCAGAAGGAAAGAGACCCGGGTGAAAGAGGAGCACAGTCCAGCCCTGGCCCCAGTTCAGCCCCAGGGCAGTGGCATCAGCTGTGGCAGCTGCTTCTGGAGCTCTCAGCTGAACAGACAGTAAGAGGATTAAATAACTGATCAGAAGGTGATTACAGTAGTCTCTTTACTGGCAATGAGGCAAAATTCTGTTGCTTTGCCTGTATTTGAATCTGAATGCCAGTCCTGCAGCAAGTAGGAGCACTGGCATAGCAGAGCTTGTGGCAGCAGTGAAGAGAGAACCCTCCTCATGGTTCCAGGGCAGAAAAGAGTACTTGTGGTCACTCACAGACCAGAGCACAGGCCAGGAGAGGAGTAAACACCTCTCCTTCGATCATACCACCTCAGAAGAACTGAAAACTTACAGGTCCCTAGAAGTATGTCTGAAAACAGCTGCACAAAACCCCTGAAGTTTGGGACAGTATGCCCTCCACACTGGAAGCAGAGCCCTACCTTAACAAAGAGTTAAAAAGTCAAATACTTTTCTGGGAAAATGAACAAACATTGGGAAAAAACCTTAGAGTATAGAAACTTACTTTGGTAACAAGGAAGATGAAAACATACAACCAGAAAAAGACAATGAAGCCAAAGCTCCTACATCCAAAGCCTCCAACAAAAATATAAATTGGTGTCAGATCATGGAAGGATCAAAAAGGATTTTTAAAATCTAGTAAGAGAATTAGAGGGAAAGTTGGGAAGAGAAATGAGAATGATTCAAGAAAAGCATGAAGAATGAGTGAACAGTTTCCTAAAGGAGATTCAAAAAAATACTGAAGAAAACAACACCTTAAAAAACAGACTCAGTTAGGGGCAGCTAGGTGGTTCAGTGAATCTAACACTGGCCCTGGAGTCAAGAGGACCTGAGTTCACATCCAGCCTCAGACACATAATACTTACTAGTTGTGTGACCCTAGGCAAGACACTTAACCTCATCTGCCTCACCAAAAGAGGTCCAAAAAGCCAATGAGATGAAGAATACCTTAAAAAGCAGAATTGGCCAAATGGAAAAGGAGGCCCAAAAGTTCACTGAACAAAATAATTCCTTAAAAATTAAAAATGGGTAAGTGGAAGCTAATGATTCTATGAGAAGTCAAGAAATTGCAAAAAAAAAAAAAAGAAAGAAAAAATAGAAGACAATGTGAAATATCTCATTGGACAAACAACTGACCTGGAAAAGAGATCCAGGAGAGATAATTTAAAACTTATGGGACTACCTGAAAGCCATGATAAAAAAAAGAGCCTAGACATCATCTTTCAATAAATTATCAAGGAAAACAGCCCTGATATTCTAGAACCAGAGGGTAAAATAGAAATTGAAAGAATCCACAGATTACCTCCTGAAAGAGATCCCCAAAGGAAAACTCCCAAGAATACTATAGCCAAATTCCAGAGTTCCCACATCAAGGAGAAAATATTATAAGCAACCAGAAAGAAACAATTCAAGTATTGTGGAAATACAGTCAGGATAATACAAGATTTAGCAACTTCTACATTAAGGGATCAGAGGGTTTGGAATGTGATATTTCAGAGGTCAAAGGAGCTAGATTAAAACCAAGAATCACTTACCCAACAAAACTGAGTATAATCAATGGGGGGGGGATTGACATTCAATGATATAGAGGAATTTAATGCATTCTTGAGAAAAAATGACAGCTAAATAGAAAAATTGACTTTTAAATACAAGACTCCAGAGAAGCATGAAAAGGTAAATAGGAAAGAGAAATCATAAGGTACTTATTAAAGTTGACCTGCTTACATTCATACATGGAAAGATGATATTTGTAACTCATAATACCTTTCTCATTATTAGGGTAGCTGAAGGGAATATATACATATACATATGTGTGTGTGTGTGTGTGTGTGTGTGTGTGCACGCGCGTATAGACAGAGGGCACAGGGTGAGTTGAATATGAAGGGATGATATCTAAAAAAAATATAAAGGGGTGGGAAAGGAATGTACTGGGAGAAAGAGAAAGGGAGAGGTAGAATGAAGTAAATTATCTCCCATAAAAGAGGCAAGAAAAAGCTTTTGGAGTGGAAGGGAAGAGGAGGGAGGTGAGAGGGAATGAGTGAACCTTACTTACATAGGTCTGGGCTTACAGAGGGAGGGTGTAACATACACACTCAATTGGTATGGAAATCTATCTTACACTACAGGAAAGTAGGGGGGAAGGAGATAAAGATGGGGGGAGCAGATTGGGGGAGGGAGTAATCAGAAGCAAAAACTTCTGAAGAGGGACAAGGTCAAAGGAAAAAACAGAGTAAACGGGGTGCTGGATAGGATGGAGGGAAATATAGTTAGTCTTTCCCAATATGACTATTATGGAAGTGTTTTTGCATGACTGCACATGTGTAACCTATATTGAATTGCTTATCTTCTCAGTGAGGGTGGGTGGGGAGGGAGAAATGGAGAGAATGTGGGACTCAGAGTTTTAAAAAGGAATGTTAAAAATTGTTTTTACATGCAACTGTGAAATAAGATACACAGACCACGAGGTATAGAAATCTACCTTATCCAACAGGAAAATAATAGGACAAGGGGATAAGAGAAAAGGAGGAGATGACAAGAGGAAGGGCAGATTAAGGGAGGCAGTGGTTAGAAGCAAAATAGACCTTTGAGGAGGGACAGGATAAAAAGAGAGAGAAGAGGAAGAATAAATGGAAGAAAATGGAATGGAGGGAAATATGCAGTTAGTACTCATAACTATAAATTTGAAAGTGATGGGCTCATCTATAAAATGGACATACATAGCAGGATGGATTAGAAAGCAGAATCCAACAATCTGCTGTTTCCACAAAACCCAGCTGAAACAGAAAGACACACAAATAGAGTTACAACAAGGGACTGGAGCAGAATCTATTATGCTTCAGCTGAAGTAAAAAAAGGCAGAGGTACACATTGTGATCTCAGACAAATCAAAAATAGACCCAATTAAAAGAGATAATCAGGGAAACTAGTTTTACTAAAAGGTAACACAGATAATAAAGTAATATAAAAAAATTTTAAAGCAAGTTTCTTTGATAAATATGTCTTGCCAGAAATATATTGGTAACTGAGTCAAATTTATAAAAATAAAAGCCCTTCTCCAACTGATCAATAGTCTAAGGGATATGAACAGGGAGATTTCAGAAGAAGAAATCAAAGCTATCTATTCTTGTATGAAAGAATGTTCTAAATTACTGAATTTTAGAGAAATGCAAATGAAAACAACTCTGAGGTACCATCTCACACTTATCAGAAATGATCCTGGAGGGGATGAAAGAAAATAAGCACACTAATGAATCATTGGTAAAGTTGTCTGCTAAGTCCCCCTGATGGGGTGGGCCCAAGCCAAGATCTTAGCCCCTTGCCCCAAAGGGAATCTGACTCCTGTTTGATTACAGGCCCCAGCTCCTTATCTCCCTTTGAAAGCCCTAGCTCTACCCTTTGATCTTACACCTTTCAAACTTCTTCCTTCCAGTTCCTCCCATTATCTATTCTCATTTGTCTAAAGGCCCCAGAAAACACTGTTAAGTTCCTTATCTACTCCCCTTATCTCCCTTTGAAAGCCCTAGCCTCACCTTTTGATCTTATGCAGATGCCTTTCAAACCTCTCCCTTCCAGCCCCCTTCTCTGGCAACCCAAAGTTACTTCAGTGTATAAAAAATCTACCCTGAGACCCATTCAGACTCTGAGAATCTCTCATGCCCCAAAGGCTGAGCTTTTCTCATGCCCGCTTGTCCTTACAGGCGTCACCTGGCCTATGTGTTTTATCACTAATAAACTTTTTTTCTAGCTGGAAAATTTAAGTTGAATTCATTTAGGTAGGGCCTGGTGTCACAATCTCGGAGGTTCCCAGCAGCACCCCACAAACCTCTAGACCTCTTCACCACCATTCTGGAGAACAATTTGTAACTATGCCCAGAGGACTATAAAACTGTTTATACCATTTGACCCATCAATAACAGTACCAGGTCTGTATCCAAAGGGATCAAAGCAAAAGAAAATGGATCTATATGTACAAAAATGTTTATGGCAGCTCTTTTGGTGGTGTCAAAGAATTGGAAGCTGAGGAGATGCTCCTTAATTGGGGAATGGCTGAACAAGTTGTGGCATATGATTATGATGGAGTATTGTTGTGCTATTAGTAACAACCAGAGGGATCGTTCAGAAAAGCCTGGGAATACTTATATGAACTCATGCAGTGACCAGAAATAAGAGATCATTATGTACAAAAACAGCAATGTTATAATGATAATTAAATGTGAAAGACTTAGCTGCTTTGATCAATACAATGATCAAAAGAGTTCCAAAGGACTTATAATGAAAAAAATATCATCTGCCTCCAGAGAGAGAACTGATGAACTCTGCATGAAAATTGCAGCATAATTTTTCACTTTATTTTTCTAGCTTTTTCTTATGGCTAATATGCAAATTGGTTTTGCATGGTTTAACTTTTATAATATATTGCTTGTCTCTAAGTGGTCAGAGGAGGGGTTAGAAGGAGGGAGAGAATATGGAACTCAAAATATAAAACAAACATAATTTTAATAATAAATACTAAATTCGTTTATAAGTAATACATTAAAAAATATAGAGGGGAAGAAATGCCCAGACTAGATCTTCTCTAGGGATTTTGACATTTCTGGGGATTGCCATCCGGTTTTACCCTCAGAAGAAATTGTGTGGCTTTCCTTGGTTATGTCCTGCTAGACACAGTCTGACTGTGTGTACTAGGAGAACAGAGGGCCAAAGCTGGGGAGCCTACCAGCTTGTGTTTGGCTGTAGAAAGTGAGAAGGAAGCATGGATCTGGCCTGGGCTGAGCATAGCAGAAAGTGTCTGGATTCAGGCCTCAGCTCCATGCCCTTCCTCAAACTCTGTGCAGTGGCTCAGATGGTCAGTTCAGAGCAGGGGTTCCTTACCTTTTCAGGCTCTTTACCCCCTTGGCTTTTCAGTAAACCTTCCCTTGCTCTTATTTAGTATGATATTCAATGAATTCCACTGCATATAATCATTCTAAGTAAATTAAAAGATCAATTATCTTTTTCAAGGGTAGACCAACACTTTTGTAACTTCACTGTTGGAATGATATCATTTGCTAAATATTCTGTGAATCCCCTTGACAAGTTCCTCCTCTCTGGAGGTGAGATGATCTTCCAAGGGCCTCTGCCACTTTGAATGTAGGAACTTCTAAGTCTCCTTCCCTTCTCTCCCTTACAGGGCTCTCTGGAGGTCAATGCCTCACTCATTAAGCAAGGGCTGAGCTTACAGGTATCTGGGACCAGTCCCAGTACCCCCAATCCCATTCTGAACCACTCTGCCTGCAGCTTTCTTGCCTGGCTAGATTGACCTCAGCCTTGGTCCTGGGGGGAACCAAGGTTAGATCTGATCTCATGGAGAGGAGGGCCTTCCCTCCAGCACCCCAACTTCTTCCTCCCCAGTGCAGTTCCTGGCCAGGCTTTCCCATCTAGATAGATCCTCTACATCTGAACATTATTTAAGCCTATTTACCTCTTCCTCCACTCCGTGAAGGGACAGACATCTGCCATGTAATGGACAGAACACTGGGGTTGGAGTCAGAGGGCCTGGTTTGGAATCCTGGCTCTGACTGTCTGAGATTCTAATAACCTGGGTGACCATGACAGTTCACTTGACCTCTTTTGGGTTCCAGACCCACTTCTGACATCTCTTTCAGGACTGGGTCCCAGGATGGATCCCTGTGGACAGGATGCCCTGATACCTAGATATGACACTTCTAGCCCTCTGTGGTGGGGAGAGGGGAGAGAGAAGAGAGGATTGAGAATGTTGGAGTATTCTCTCTAGATGAGAGGAGGAAGGGGGATCAGGCTGAAATCACTGCTCTCCCTCCATGAGGCAGCTGCCCCAAAGTGGAAGAGGCTGCCTCAGGAAGAAAGGCCTGAGTTCTCTAGCCCTTCCTGGATGCCCACAAGTTCTGCATGTTGTAGAGGGGGTTGGTGCTCAGGCTTGGGAATGTGGCATCTGCAGTCCCCTCCAGCTCTAGGGGATTGTGATTGGAAGATTCCATGATTCTAAGACTGCAGCCCTGACAGCTGAAGCTCCTCATTGCTCTGCCAGCCCTTCCCCCCTCTCCAAATGTTCCACCAGCCTGGGATGCCACTCACAGGCATTAACTTGCCTAGGTCCTCCTCCTCTCCAGATTTCAAGCCTTTGCCCAAGGCAGCTCCCTGTTGCTTCTCTCGATCAGCCCAGGCAATTTTCACTTTCTCTCTCTGAGAGACTCCAATTGGACTTTATGCTCCCTGCCCAGCCCTGGTTCACACAGGAGCAGCTCTGTGGGCAGGATTTCTGGGTAGGCTCCTTTGAACAATCTTCCTTTAGTACAGACTTTAGGTTTAGATAAAACCAGCCTGGAAATACTGATTGCTCATGCCCCAGACAGACTGAGGGAACACAGGAACCCACCTAGATTCAGATTGGTATATTTGGGGCCACATTAATGGCTTCCCAAAAACATAATGTAGTCCCCATCCAACTATGTATGTGTTGGGGATTGTGGGGAGAGGGTGAACTTATGCAATTAGAGGATGAAAGGATCCTAGATGTTAGAGCTGGAAGATACCTCGGAGACCAGTGAATCCAGTTTCTATCTCACTTTGCAGATAAGGAATCTGAGATGCAGAGAGGTTAAGTGACTTCCCTAGGGTCACACAGCTGTGACCTGTGTGTGGATTGATTTGAACTCAGGTCTTCCTGAATTCAAATCCAACACTCTAATCACTATACCAGGCCCCTATTAGAAGCATTGCCCTCTATTCAAATGGCCCAATGATGCCTTTAGTATTCTCAAAGAATTGGAGTGAATGAGTTTTTCAGAGCTCTAACAATACAGGTGTCTTTTAGAAAAAGAGAATTTTGGGGCAGCTAAGTAGTGCAGTGGATAAAACATCGACCCTGAAATCAGGAGGACCTCAGTTCAAATCCAGTTTCAGACCAGACACTTGACACTCACTAGCTGTGTGGCCCCAGGCAAGTCACTTAACCCCAACTGGCTTGCAAAAAAAAAAAAGTTCCACACTGTGGCTTCTTTTTATCTAACCACAGAACAGAGAATGTCTGAGTTGAAAAGGGCCTTTATTGGAGAATGTCTAAGCAGAAAGGAGCCTCCACAACGTTAGAGATGGAAGAACTGCTCAGGCAGAGTCACACCTGCAGAGGCAGTGAGCACACAGGACATGGAATGTTAGATCTTGAAGGGACCTTGGAACATAGTATGGTAGAGCCAGAAGGGATGTTACAGATAATTGAGGACAAACAGCCCATTTTTAAGATGAAGAGGCTGAGGTACAAAGACAGCAAGTAACTTTTTGAGGAGTCAGAGATACAATGCCAGGTTCTAATGACTAGTCTGGGCTCTTTCTTTAAGAAGGCTTTTGGGGTCAGACATCACAGCCAGCTTCCTCTTCAAGAGGGGGTGAGGTCCTAAGGCCAGGGATTTGTCTTATCTCTTTTCCAGGATCCCTTTCAGGAGATGCTAGTCTCACTGCTTCTCTCTCACAGTTAATTTTGTTTCTGTCTTCCACTTTCTTCATATTTTTCTCATCCTTTCTCCAAGCAGTTGGTGATGCTAATGGGGCCTTGGCCTCCAACTGCAGTTTTCAGTGGGACCCTGGCATCTGATTGGTGATCTTCATGGGTGTCTAGCTCCTGAATGGTGGTCTTGGAGGAATCTGCAGCAGCCTCCATAGCAATGACAAGAGTCTGAGATTTGAAAAACAAACCCAATCAGAACCTCTTCTCCTTCAAAAGCCCAGAGCTGACAGACTCCCACAGTAGGGGTAGTGTCTGTCATGGATAACATACTCAGAGAGATCTACAATTAAATGTCAGATCTCTATTCAGACTTCTACTTGTCCACCTGGCCCCCATGAAGGTGACCCATCAAATCCCAGGCCCCAACTGACACCGCCACTTGTGTTCCAGGGCCTCACTCAGACCCCAATTATATGGAAGAGCTATAGCCAAAGCATTCACTGGAGCCACACTGAAATCACCACTTGAATGCTTGGTCCCCATCATGATCATTAGGCAGGTGCCACACCTCCAATCTGATTATCTACAAAATCCCAGACCCTTCCCTCCAAAGAAAACCACCAACCAAAGCGTAGTCCCACTGTGAGACCACTAACTGATAAACAAGGTCCTAGCAAGGTCTCATACTGTATGTCATTATAGTTTTCCTCAAAATCCATTCCTTCTCCTCACTTGTTTATTCCTTTTGAGGGAATCTGCATTCTTTTATATAAACAACTTTTTATTTTACTTTTTTTCAATGAACAAATGTTAATTTCCTCCTCCATCTAACTCCCATCCCTCCCTTGGCCAATTAAAAAAAGAAAAGAATAGCTAAACTTTTATAAAATATGAATATGTAGTCATGCCATGCAAATCCTCCTATTGGCCACATCTAAAAACCTGTCTCATTCTGCACCTTGAGTCAGTCCATGACCTCTTTGTCTGGAGCTGTCCAATATGCATCTTCATGAGTCCTTGGGAGTCATACTAGGTCATTACATTGGTCAGGGTTCTTAAGTGTCTCAAAATTGCCTTTATACTGTTGATGTTATTGCATAAATTGTTCTCTACTTTTGTTCACTTTACTCAGCATTAGTCTTCTCAAATTTCTTTGAAGTGGTCCCCTTTGTTATTCATTATGTCATAATAATATTTTTAAATAATATTTTATTTTTTCCAATTACACATAAAAACAATTTTAAAATAAATTTTAAAAATTATTGAATTCCAAATTTTCTCCCTTCCTTCCCTTCCCCCTTTCTAAGACAGTAAGTGCAATCATGTAAAACATTTTCCCATATTAGTCATGTTGTGGAAGAAGAAACAGATCAAAAGAAAAAAGCATGAAAAAAAAATTAAGTGAAAATGGTATGCTTCAATGTGTATTAAGACTCCATCAGTTTTTTCTCTGGGTGTGAATAGCACTTTTCCTCATGATTCTTTTGCAATTGCCTTACACCATTGTGTTGCTGTGTAGAGCTATATCATTCGTAGCTGATCATCCTACAATATTGCTATTACTTTGTGCCATATTCTCTTGGTCTTCTTATTTCACTTCGAATTAGTTCATGTAAATCTTTCCAGATTCTTCTGAAATCTGCCTGCTCGACATTCCTTGTAGCATAATAGTATTCCATTACATTCATACATCCCAACTTGTTCAGCCTTTCCCCAATTGATGGGCATCCCTTCAATTTCTAATTCTTTGCCACCACAAAAAGTGCTGCTATAAATATTTTTGTACAATTAGGTTCTTTCCCATTTTTTTTTTATCTATCTGGGATGCAGATCTAGTGGTATTGCTGGATCAAATGGTATGCATGGTTTGCCCTTTGGGCATAGTTAAAATTGCTCTCTAGGATGTTTGGAACAGCTCACAACTCCACCAGCTGTGCATTAGAGTCCCAATTTTCCCACATCTATCCCCTCCAACATTTTTCATTTTTATTTTCTATCACATTAGCCAATCTAACTGGTGTGAGGTGGCAGCTTAGAGCTATTGTATTTTGCCTTTCTTTAATCACTAGTGATTTAGAGCAGTTTTTTATATGAGTATAGATAACCTTGACTTCATCTTAATCCTGCCTGTTTATATCCTTTGACCATTCATATGCATTGGGGAATAACTTGCATTGTTATAAATTTGACTCAGTTCTCTATATATTTGAAAAATGAGGCCTTTATCAGAGATATTTGCTATCAAATTGTTACCCCCTTTCTGCTTTCTTTCAAATCATGGTTGCATTGGTTTTGTTTGTACAAGAACTTTTTCATATAATAGAATCAAAATAACCCATTTTACATTTTGTAATCCTTTTTATCTCTTGTTTGGGTCTAAATTCTTCCCTTCTCCATTGATCTGACAGGTAAACTATTCCATGCTCTCCTAATTTACTTATATTATCACCTTTTATATTAAATCATGTACCCATTTTGACCTTCTCTTCGTATACAGTGTAAGATATTATTCTATACCTAGTTTATGCCATACAGTTTTCCAGTTTTCCCATATGTTTTTGTCCAATAATGAGTTCTTGTCCCAGAAGCTAAGGTCTTTGGGTTTATCAAACACTACATTACTATGGTCATTTACTACTGTGTCTTTTGTAATTAATCCATTCCACTGATCCACTATGCTGTTTCTTAAACAGTACCAGACAGTTTAGATGATTCCTGCTTTGTAATAAAGTCTGAGATCTGGTAAGGTTAGTCTCCACCTAACTTCTCACTTTTTTCATAAATTTCCTTCATACTCTAGACTTTCTGTTCTTCCAGATGAATTTTGTTATGGCTTTTATAGCTCTGTGAAATAATTTTTGGTAGTTTGATTATGTGGCACTGAATAAGCAAATTAATTTATAGGCGATGGGCTTTGTTTGAACTTTACTATCACTAGTATTGGCTCAAATCATATACACATTCAACTGAATATGGAAATCTATCTTACCCAACAGGGATGTAGGAACAGGAGAGATTAAGTAAAAGGGGGGGTGTGCTGATGTAAGGGAAGGCACATCAGGGGAAGTGGTAGAGAGAAGCCAAACACTGGTGAGGAGAGAAAGGGTGAAAGGAGAGAGAGGACAAACAAGAGGAAAAAATAGGATGGAGGGAAATACACAGGTAGTAATCATAACTGTGAATGTGGATGGGTTGAACTCTCTCATAAAATGGAATCTGATAGCACAGTAGATTAAAAAAATGAGAATCTTATAATATATTGCTTACAAGAATCATACACAGGGTAAATTTAAAGGGATGTAGCAGAATCTGTTATGTTTCAGCTGAAATTAAAATAAAACAGGGGTAGCAATACATTCAATAAAATAGAAGGATTTCAAGCTTTCACAAGGAGAAGACCAGAACTGAACCAAAAATTTGATCTCCAATATCAAGACCCAAGAGAAGCCTAAAAAGATAAATAGGGAAAAGAAAACATAAGGGACTCAATGGAGCTGAACTGTTTACATCCATACAAGGGAAGAGGTGTATGTCAGGCAGGCCTTGTCAAATGGATTAGACAGTGCTCAGGGATCAGAGTAATGGGTGAATCTTGCAGAAAGAGAGATTTAGAGTTGATGCCAGAAACACTCACCCCAGACTGATTCTAAGAATCCCAAAGTGAATTAAAGCCTGACCTGCCTCCTGTCCCTCCCTCAGCTTGCTTTACTTCTTCAGCTAGTCTGGCTTGCCTGCCCTATGAGTGGCAACTGCTTGGTAGGTTAGCGGAGTTTGCTGGTCTCTGCTCTGCAGGAGATGCTTCCCCAGCTGATGGCTGTGAGAGATGGGCTGGAAGCAGGCTGGCTGTTCCGGAGAATGCTGCCACTTCAAGGACTCTTGTGTGTTTTTGTGTGTAGTGGTGCCAATTGGTCGGTACTTGCTGCTGGTAGTGATGAGAAAGGTGGGCTCTGTCTTTCCAATGATTTCTCCCCTCCAAGATGTTTATGGGGACAGGGCTTGATGGAGGTCTGTTGGATTGGGAGAGCCTCTTCTTTCCAAGGCTCTGGGGTTCAGGACATGGATTTGTCTCCATCTTCGTTTCTGGGGAGATGCTGGACAAGGTTGTGGTGATGTATTGATTTGTTTGACACATGGTGCCCCCCAACTCTCTGCCAACAGCCTTTGAAAGGCAATTGCCCCCAATGTCCAAAAGAGTTAACAGACCTCCTCAAGCAATCAGAGCACATCCTGAATGGCAATTACTAGGCACTCTTTCTATAATTCACAAAATAATCATGGAGAGGGTTGCTATGGCAACTCCATCTCCTCAAGTTTGCATTCCATGTGCATTTTCCTGATGTTTTTGACATTTCCTTTAGATTTTTTCCAGAGAAAATTCGGTGGAGACTATTGATTACTTAACAGCCCCAAACCAATGATCTAGTCAAGGAGAGACCTGTACTGCCAGCCATGAATGAATGAAAAAGTATTTGTTTAAGCACTTACTATGTGTAAAGAACTGTACTAAATGCTGTAGTACATACCTCCCATGTCAATTCCCACTTCCACTTTCTGAACATCAAAAATCCGTGTTTATGTCTTCAATGTTATTACCCAAAAGATGTGTCTAACTTGTTGGAAATGTGATTCAAAGGGAATGAAGGGCAATAGGAAGGAGAAGAACAGAACATTTAGTTCTGGAACTTGCCTCAGGGGAGCTATTCCCCCTAATCTCCACCCTTCCTCATTCTTAACCCCACACCACTCCTCTGCACAGCCTCACATTATCCTGAACATTCAGTAGGTTCTCAACAAATAATTTATATTCTACAACAATTTGACTTAAAATCTAATAAACAAGGAACTAACTCAGATTTTGTTGATCATCTACTCTGATCTTCCTCAAATTTTTTGAGCCTAGAATGGTGTTTCCAATTCTCCCAACTCTTTGATGTATGTAATTGCTACTGTGATTTTTCTTCTTTCTGACTCTAACAAACAAGAAAAGTTTTGATGCTGCAGGCCTAGAGTCAGGAGAAGGCTTCCTTTGGACAGTGTCAGTGAATGCAGAAGTCTCTGAGTATCTCTCTTGTGCCAGGCTGTCAGAGTAGTCTTGAGCCCCAGCAATCTCTTAATTCACGGTATGTGTTGGGATGAAATGAGATAGTGGGAGTTTATTGGACAGTTAACAGTACCAGATTTACTTTGAGTTAAAACAGCATAGAAATCAACAAAAATAGAGTGACACAGCTTGTCTGGATACAGACCCTCTCATCTCCATATAAACACATCTGGTTGTCAGAGTAGGGTGTCAGGGAAGAGTATGAGGACTTGAGTGGCCTTCAGAAATTCATCAGGTTGGAGAGGTCCTGACTGCCCATTGGAGGGACTTTTTATGGCCTTAGAGGACCAGAAAATTTCATTAGGGAAGGAGAAGGAGCAGGAGGAGAAGGAGGGAGGTCCCTTTTCCCCTGAGACTGGGCACTATGAGCAGCTCGACATTTGCCTGCCCCTAACCCCCTACATTTCCCTCTCCCACTTCCTTCCTACACCTTGGCCTGAGAGATCTTAGAAATTCCTGCACTTTCCTGTGCATGAGATAAGCCCCACCTACACCCCTCCTGCTACTGCCCCTCCTGCTCCCCCTCCTGCCCCTCCACATTCTCCCACCCCCTATATTCTCTTCTGTACTTTCTTCAGTCTTCTCCTGAATGGCCCCACCCCAAAATGGTTTATTTTAGTGCCAAGGGGGATGTGTGTGGGCATGGGTAGGGGGTCTTCAGAGTATGCATACCTTTGCTTATGCATGTGTTCTGTGAGTAGGTAGGATTGTATGTGTCTGGGTGTGTGATTTGTAGTATAGTTTGAGATCTGCTACTGATAATCACTAATCTAAAATCCTTTCTTTCCTCCCTTTCCTCTCCATTATCACCCTTGAGATGTTTGTCTCATTACTTATCTAGCCTTAATTTCTGAATGGGCGTTGCCTAAGTCAAACTAAGACCTGGGAAAGACTTAAGCTTATAAAAGCCAAGGTCTCTCACTGCATTGGGATCACCTCCATTCATCCTGATCATATCTGCCACTAGACCCATGTGGCTCCAGAGAAGAAAGTGAGGCTGGTGACTTTGCACTGCCCTCCCTCACTTAAATCGAATTCACTTGTCAGTCATGGCATCATCACCTCCAGAAAGGATAAACAATAACAATATCCTTGAGATAGTTGACCTCTTTTTAAAAAGTTTCATTGATATTTTCCATTTCTTATATCACCAGGGTAGCCTGTGTATTTCTTTTTCTCCTCATCCTGGAACACCATGCCACGTGACAAATAGGATTTTTTTCTTTTTAGTGAGAAAAAAAGGGAGCAAAAGTGATTGATGCAATTGGCAAAATGTGTTACACCCATGGACCTCTCACCTGGATGGAGTAGATTGATGGTGTCCCAGGGCTCAGTCTCCCCTCATGCTTAGTGTTCCCTGGTATATGCCATACTTAGGGTACTTACTTTTCAGCCATTCTTTGTCCTTGCATAAGCTTCCTCTTATTGCCTTCCTCTCCTTTCTCTTCTCTTCCCAGGACAGAGATTCCTTCAGATAGTAATAATGATTAAACAACTCACATTTCTGTACAACACTGAGATGGACATAGTGCTTTCTTTACAAAAGCCCTGATAGGCACAAGATGCCAGGATCATTCTCATTTTACAGATGAGGAAACTGAGGCTGAAAAAGGTTAGTAGGCAAGAGGGGCACAGGCCTGCATGAGAAAATGACAGTTACCAGTCAACACTTCTAGAAGGCATGACCTCCATCATAGCTGACCCCTCTGGCCCCCTTCATTTCATTATAAAAGCCTTGACCAATAGATGGTTCATATTTCTACAGTGTTTCATTTATATAGAGATTAGGGCTAGGTGGCTTAGTGGATAGAGCACTGGGCCCATAGTCAACAAGACCTGAGTTCAAATCTGTCCTCAGACAATTATTCATTGTGTGACACTGGGTAAATCACTTAATCCTGTTTGCCTCAGTTTCCTTACCTGTAAAATGAGCTGGAGAAGGAAAAGGCAAACCACTCTAGTACCTCTGCCAAGAAAACCCCAAATGAGGTCACAAAAAGTCTGACATGAATGAAAAATGACTGAACAACAGAAGTATACAGAGAGCCATCTTACAGAAGAAAAAAAATGTTAAAGAAAAATTCAGTGAAGCCAATCAATGTACTTAAAATATCTGAAAACAAATTCGTGCTGCCATCCCTGTGGAACTTTCAGCTCTGGAAAAGAACAGTGAGACTTGTCTCCTTCCTCTTTTTAAGGGTCACGCTTATTTAAGTTTTTATCACTCCTACAGAGTTGGTCTCCATCAACAGGATGTACTTTTCTCTGTAAGCAGGGACTGCTTCCTTTTTGTCTCTGCACTCCTAGCACCCAGAGCAGAAAGTGGCACACAGTATGCTTTTAATAAATACGGTTTTGACCAATTTAGTGCCATTGAAGATGCTGTCATAGTCTTCTGCTGACATCTGGTGGTCAAAAAAGATACTGAAGATTATTATAGCAACGTTCAGGTGCCATCTTGTGGACACGCGGAATATTGCATTGGAGGGAAAGTTTCAGGCTAGGAAGAATCTATTCTGCAATTGAGATCCCTGTCTTGTTCCTATCGCAGATATTATACTGTTAGCCTGTCATCTCGCGTCCAAACCTCCTCATTTTAGGCGACATATTTGTAGAATTTTATCTTATGTTACAGCTGCTTCCTCATTAAGCAGGCAGAATGGAACTAAATTAAATTCTCAATTTATGAAATGAAGAGTGTACTGAACTCCTTCAGCGTCAATATGAACTCAGACTAAGTCATCACCATCAAAAGTATCTTTTTAACTCTCCATCACATCAGAAGTCTTCTGATACAAGATCAGCCTTCATAGCAGTGGTGACAGCTGGTTCTACCCTCTGTTGTGGTGAGGTGGACGAAGCCTTAATGTTGCCCAACCAAAGGAGTGAAAAATTTTTAGGAAATAACCGCAAAAAATGACCGATCCTTGTCTGGAAGGAAATTTATGGAAGAAATACCAAGTTTGAATGAGATTGCACCAGGGTGAAATCTGGCCTTTAGGTAAATATTTGCCCAGGGTCCTGGATCTTGTTGTTGTTGTTCAGTCACTCAGTGATGCCCAAATTTATGTGATGCTGTTGACTCTTATCTGTGGGGTTTTCTAAGCAAAGATATAGGAGCAATTTGCTATTTCCTTCTCCAGTGTCTTCCTGTTTTCCAAATGAGGAACTGAGGCAAATAAAAGTTAAGTAACTTGCCCAGGTTCATATAGGTAGTAAGTGTTTAAGCCCAGACTTGAACCCAGATCTTCCTGGAACACTGAAACCCAGTGTTCTATCCACCACACCATCTATCTGGCCTGTCCAGGGCAAGCAAAAAGAAATCCAATACTCCTGTGAGTATATAACAACAGAGAGTGAGGCTACAGCTGTAATCATTACCCTCAGAAGTAAGGCTGTAATTCCAATCCGGGTTTTCTACTTCCAAATCTTGTCTTCTTGCCGAGAAAAGGGATGTTTTTCTATTATATTAACAATCAGTTGTTAAATTAGGGGAAGACATTTCATCACGGAATATTCTTCCTTCCCAGCCAAGAAGAGAAAGGCTGTTCCATCAAGCATGCAGCCTGGTCTCCTGACTTGGGAGAAGGAGAATAACACCATCCTTTAAAGGCCTGAGGAAACAGTACCCTGAGGCTACATCTGTAGGCACAATGAAAACCTACCTGAAATCATTCCTCAATGAATAATAAACTGTAGCCCCTGGTCATACCCTTCTCAATTCACTAATTCTGCTCTCTCACCTTCACCCCGCAGTACTCAAACTCAGTTCTCCATTCTCCTCTTCCCCCACAGGCCCATCCCTCCACTCGACAGCTTAGTATCCCACTCTAAAGCTACTCACCTAGCACTGTGTCTTCTGGAATGCCAGCTCCCCAGGTAACAAACTTGCTTTTACTTTACATCTTTCCCTTTCCCACTCTGAGATCTACCTGTCTCCCGCTTGATGACACAGCCTTCCTGGCCTCCCTTTCAAGCACTGGTTACACTTTCACTCATTCTCTGTACTCATTAATTAAGGTAGAAGAGTTGGAATATTCCTTGCTTTCCACTGTCACTTCTAGGCTGTCCTTCTCCCATCACTCAATAGCTTCTTTGGTGAGGGACACTCAATCCATATCTACCACTCACTCAAAAATCTAGGCTGTCTACAGGCCTCCAGGACACTGCCCTTCTTTCCTTAAAGTGTTCAGTGTCTGGCTCATAGTCTTTCTCTTCTCCCCAACTCTGTCCTCGTATTAGGGGACTTCAACATTCACTTTGATAGTCTCTCCAACACCCTAAACTCATGATTCCTTCAGTTTCATCTCAAGTGACCCGCTACACTACCTCACCTGCACACAAAGGTCATACCTCTGATCTTGGCATCACCCACAAATAAGACACCTCCATATTCAAGAAGTATGAAATGCTCTCATCTGATCACATCTATGGTCATTCTACCTCTCTCCACCTTGCAACTCCAAACTCATCACAACCTCGAATGCCTCACCCCCTCAGTTTTTTCCCAGGCCATCATCCCTGCACTAGCTGCACTCTCCCCCCTTCTCTATCTTGATCCCTTGGTGAACTAGGTGAACTCTAAACTGTGCTCTTCTCTTGAGTTTCTTGAGCCCTCCCTTCCCAGGAAAACCGCTGCCTTGAATCACTGCCATCATCCATTGCTTTTGTTCTGTCACACATGCTACTGAGTGAAGCTGGAGAAAATCAGGAAACGATAATGGCTGAGTCCTCTCAATTTTATGCTACTTAACCTCAACTAGGCTCTCTGTGCAGCAAAGCAATCTTTTTATGCCTCTCCAATTATCTCACGATCCCACTCACCACTAAAGTTATTACAAACTCTTCCATCTATCCTCAAATGTCCCACAATTCCCCTTCCTGTACCTTATTAGTTGAGAACCTTGCCCAGAATTTACTAATAATGCTGGGGCCATTTGAGGGAGCTGAAAGCTCCCTCTTCTCCCCTCTTCATCTCCCATCAACTCCATGTCTTCTGCTACTATCTCCTCCTTCACTCCAGTTTCACATAATAAGGCAGCCCTTCTCCTCACCAAGGCAAACCCCTCTACATGCAGAAGGGATCCCATACCATCCTATCATCCAGCAGACTGCCCCTTTTATTATCCCCACATTCACTAATTTTCGGTTCCTCCTTGTCCTCTGGATGCTTCCCTATGGACTACAAGCATACTCATGGGTCCTCCATCCTCAAAGATCCTCATTTGATCATCCATCCCTCAGCTCTCCTGCCTTTTGCAGCTAAACTCCTGGAGAAAGTCATCTGTAATAGGTTCCTCCACTTCTTTTCCTCTCACTGTCTTCTTAACTCTTTGCATTCTGGTTTCTTTAACATTCAACTGAAACTGCTCCCTTTAAAGTCACTAACCATCTCTTAATTGCCAAATGGATTGGCTTTTCTCAGTCTTCATCGATCTGGATCTGTAGCCTTTGACACTGTTGATGTCCCTCTTCTTGTTATTGTCTTCTCTCCTTGTTTACGGGATGCTCTCATTTGGCACAGAAGGAGCTTCAGAACCTCACCTCCTTCTTACCTTTCAGTTTTCTTATGCCTTATACCCCATTCTCCATATATTTTGCAATCCAGTCAAACCAGCCTCCTTTGCTGTTTTGTGAAGAAGAAACTCCATCTCTAGACTCCAGGTATTTTCATCAGCTGTTCCTCATGCCTATAATGTTCTCCTTCCTCATCTCCACCTGCTTGGTCCCCTGGCTTCCTTCAACACCTAGCTAAAATCCTATCTTCTATACCTTGCCTCACTCAGTGAGAACCTGAAAAGACCTTCGCTTAAAAGGCACAAGGTCTCCCACTACATCTTAGTCATTCTCATCGATATCTGGCCACTGGACCCAGATGGCTCTAGAGGAGAAAGTGAGGCTGGTGACTTTGCACAGTCCTCCCTCACTCAAATCAAGTATACCCCAAGTCATGTTATTATCTGCCTTATGTCATAGTCCCCTTCGAAAACGAAGGACAAACCACAACCATACTGACTGATTCAAATTTATATTTATATTTATATATATACATATTCATATTCATATATTATATATATTATATATATTATAATATACAATTACATATAATTATATACAATATTTTATATATATTAATATTATATATAACATATTATATGTTATAATATATAATCATTCCCTAAAAATGAATTGTCAAAGCATATGAACAATTTTTCTTTTCATTTATTTATCTTTAATGTTTTTGTTTTTAATTTCAGTTCCAAATTCTCTGACTCCCCTTAACACCAATTAAGAAAGCAAGCTACGTGATATAAATAAAACACGTGAAGTCATACAAAACACAATTCCACATTAGGCATGTTTTAAAAATAAAGGATGAAAAGCAAGGAACAAAAAGAAAGTGAAAAATGTATGCTTCAGTCTATACTCATTCTTTACCGGTTCTCTGTCTAGAGGTAGATAGCATTTTTCATTATGGGTCCTTTGAAACTGTCTTGGATCAAAGTGTTCATCAGAATAGTTTCAAAGTTGATCAACATTACAATTTTGATGGTACTGTTTAAAATATTTTCCTCCTCCTACTCATTTCAATTTACAACAATGCATAAAAAATCTTCCTAGGTTGTTCAGATACATCCTGCTTACAGCAGAATAACATTTCTTATGGCCCAATAACATTCCTTCAGCCATTCTTTAACTGATGGGCATCCCCTTAATTTTCAATTCTTTGTACAGGCAATTTTCAAAGGAAGAAATTTAACCTATGAGAAACCATATGATAAAATGCTCCATATTACTAATAATTAAATAAATGCCAACTAAAAGAACTCTCAGGTTCCACCTCAAACCCACCCCAATTTGGAAAACAAAAAAGGTTGCAGGGACTGTGGGAAAACATAATGGAGATGTGAACTGTTCTTGTAACTCAGGAAAGTTAGAAGTATACCCCAAAAAACTAAAATATGAATATTTTGAACCAAGAACACTAATACTAGGTTTATTGCAAAAAGAGTCATCATCTATGCAAATTATTTAGAGCACTTCCTTTTATAGTAGCCCTAAACTAGAAATTAAGGACTTAGCCACCTAATAGGGAATGTGTAAACAAACTGTTGCAAAAGAACATTAGGTAATATTATTTTGCCATAAGCAATGGTGAAATGGGCAGTTCGAGAGGAAAATGAGCAATATTTTGATGAGTGAAGTGAGCAGAACTAGAATAATTCACACAACATCAAAGGGAAAAAAGATTTTGAAAGCTATTGGAATTCTAATTATTGCAATGATAAATCTAGAGTTCAGAGGATTGGAGATGAATCACTCCAGCCACCCATGGCTTTTGTGATAGGGGTTATAGATTAAAATCCAGAAAGAAATGCACATCTGGACTTAGTCAATAGAGGAATTTGTCTTTCTGGACTCTGAGTACTTATTGTGATGGTTATGTTATTGTTCTGGTTAGAGACTATTAAGTTGAATTACATAAATTTGAAGTAATTAAATTCAATTCCCTGAAAGTTTTTAAAAATCGGTCTGCAAGAGCCAGTTACATGGGCGGCAGTCCTAGGCGGGAACTGTCCTTTGCCCCTTTTCAGGGGTCTAAGATGGGGGATGCAAACCTGGCCCCCACAAAGACATATTGTTCCTGCACCCAGGTCCCTGAGGGAGGGGTTCCCCAGGGAGAGGCAGGGACCCCTAAAAGGGAGGGTGTGTGCCCTGCTGACAGACTTCAGGATGGTCCCTGCAGGGGCCCATAAAGGACATTGCCCCCCCACCGGGTCACCAAGGTGACCGGCTCAGGAGGGTAAGGAGACGGGGCGTTTTCGGACTCGGCCAAGGGGGGAAGCTGAGGACGCCTCCTTGTGTAACAGGGGTTTGTTTTTCTTGGGGGGGGGGTCGGAGGCTCAGGGGAGACGGGTTGGGGGAAGGGGAAAATAAGGAGGAGAATAGGGGGCTGAGACGGGGTGTGCCCGACGACGTCCAGGGAAGCGGGGCGTCCTTGGAGGCGGGAATAAAAACAGCCGCACAATGACAGGAAAAGTCAGGAAACAAGGGATTGAGGGGGGGGGCTCCGCTCCCCAATGCGCTCTTTGACCCCAGGACCGGAGGGTCCAAGAGAACCACTAGCCGCGCCCCCCAACCCGGACTTAGCCCCGGACACCTGAGAAAGGGGAAGGGGAGGGGGCACCCCACAAGGGCTTTCGGCGGGTCCCACCCCACCCTTACCCAGGCCTGGGCAGGGAGGCCGACCTAGAAGAGTCTGAGGGGCCCAGGAATAAAGTGGGGTACGGGTTGGGGGGGGATGGGCGGTGTGAGGACCTCCAGCAGCAGCCCTACCCCGCCCCCCTCAACTGATAGGCCCCACCTTAGCTGGGCGGGGATTCCACTAACTGCTGTGATGTCACATCCGGAGGCGGGGCTTACCCCAGCCAATGGAGCCCGAGCAGTAACCATGGAGAAGGCGGGGCTAACCCCAGGATGCTGAAGAGGGCGGGCCCTGTGACCTCAGGCAGGGAGTGGGGCTCCCCTTGTGACCCCTGGCTGGGCCAGAGAAGGCCAAGGCCCTGTTTCCCTCAGCCCTCAGGCACGGCCTAGGCTCAGTCAGCCAGGGAGACACCCTAGTTTCTCTCAGGCGGGCCTGGGAGAGAGGGGGCGGAAGACACGCCCCCAGTGACACAACAAGTCCCGGAAACAGACCCTAGTGACCCCAGCGCGTGCAGTGTGAGAAGGGGGGCGGGGTGTCTGTGATTGAAGATCCGGAGGCGGAGCTCAGGCCCAGAGGTGGGCGGGGCCATGCCCCAATCTGCCCCTCCCGGAGGCGGGTCCAGGATGAGAGAAGGGCAGGGGCGGGGGGGCCCAGAGGGAGGGAGGAAGGAGGGGCTACCAAAAGTAGCCTCATGGTAGGTAGGGTATCCCTTGTCTTTCTAAACACCTTCATCAGTCAAAGATAGGGAGGAAAGAGCAAGAATAAACGTGGCATGGGGCCGCAAAACGGGACTGGGAAAAAAGCAACTTTAAAAATGAGAAATTGTGATAATCAGCATAGAGTTCTACCAAACACCTCCTGTGAGTCAAATATGATACTAACTACTGAAGCCAGAGGCAGAAAATTCAGAGAAAGAAAACTACAATAAAGTTTGTCAGAGCTGATAGGGACTATAGAACAGAGACTGTCACAAGTGGAGGGAGCAATAGAACACAGAATATCAGAGGTGACGCAGTGTGAGAACATAGAACATCAATTCTGGAGGGCCCCGAGAAAGCAGAACCCATCAGTTCCTGCAGGGCACTTAGAAAATATAATTTTGATGTCTGGAATGGAGATGGTAAATTAGCTTCCGTAACTACCCATCCTGCCCTGCACCAGGGTTTGCAGGTGGCTCACCACTTCCAAAGGACTCATTCTCTGCTGGAATGGGTGATGGCAACTACTTGGGCAGCCTGGCCAAGTCAGGGGACTTACCCTAGTCCCCTAGCCAATGGCAGAGTTATGCTGATGTACAGCAGGTGATAAGGCAACCGGGTATGAAGAATGCTATATATAGGTAACACCAGAGGTCCTGATGAGATTTTTACAGCGGGCGTGAGAGACATAGTGCTTCAGATGGCGCCCTCTGAGCATTTTGGGCCCTTAGTGGCCATACCAGACCCGTATATGGGATAGCCCATCAATGTGGTGACCCACACTGTTGCAGATCTAGGAGAGGCTTAAAACATATGCAGCAAAAAGGGAGTCTGTACTACAGTCACCAAGGAAAAGAAAGAGAAAGGAGCCCTGAAAGGACCTGTCATGGTTACCCTTAATCAGGTGTGGGCTGACCTGATAGAGGCTGGGGCAGACAAGATTAAGTTAGAGGGGCAGACAAATAAGGTATTGTTGTGATGAGGTCTAGAGGTTAGGGGTGCTGGAGTCCAAAAATCACGACACATGGATCCCTCCTGAAAGAATTCAACCCAAGCCTTCTTTCAGCCAAACACAAGGTTTATTAAAGATCCACCATATTATCCAGACTCTTAGGGAATCTGAACATCTGTGAGCTATTGGCTAAAATGTGAAAATCTGAGCAGTGGCTAGATTATAAGAATCAGAGCATCTCAATAGACACAAGATGGACCTTATATACAGAAAGACTATGGGAGGGATCTAGGAGTGGACAAGTCGTCTATGAGATAATAGAATGCCAGGGACCTGGACCACATGGCCAAGGGAGAGTGGAGCCTAGATAGGATTAAGGGTGGAAAGTGGCCATAGGGAGTTAAGAAAATGGAGGGCTCAGCTAGGTTAAAGGTAACAGAATTGGGAGATCTAGTGTAATCACAATGAAAGGCTAGTTGATGGGATTATAGCCTCAGGGGAACCAGAGATTTGGCCATGTGGGAAAGTCCAGGGTTTTTCCCTCTCGGGGTCTAGCTCCCATCCTCATCAGGTGGAACTGTGGAACGGTTGAAACCTGTACATCGGTTCAGGCCATTGACCAACAAGCTCCCTGAGTTGACAGCCCTAGAGGGTTCAGGACCAAGGTTGAGAGCAGTGTGATTACAGGATTTCATGAAGGGCTCAGCTTGTGCCCAAGGAGCCTCTCAGGAGGAAGACTGGCTTTTTCTCTTCGACTGAGGGGAAGAGCAAGGGATCCATTTTGCAGAACCAAGTAAACTTGCAATTTATTAGTTGCAAAAGAAAATTCAAAGGGTGTTAGCATTGGTGGATGCTGGGGGAGAATGTTTTTTGGTGTATGACAATCCTGAGTGGTTTCCTGGGGAGGGTGCTGTCATAGATGGATGTAGGGGACACTGAATTCAGGTTATGAATGCATCTATTCCACTTGGAATAGGAAGGATGCCCTCTAGAGAATATGAAGTATAATTATTTTCTCAATTACCAAATATATCCTAGATATCTATACACTATAAGGGTTTCTGTGAGTGAGTTTTGCTTGTGTGTCCTTGTGATAAAAGCAGTCGCCAGGAGTTATGTGAAGCATGCACCCGTGCTGCTTCTGACCCCTCGCTGGGTTACTAAGGTGAGCAGTATCATTTTCCAGGAGGACGTAAGGAAATTGGAGAGATTATTTTAGAACTTGAGGTTGGTATAGTTCAGCCAATACACAGCCCTTATAACTCCCCGGTGTGGCCAGTGTGAAAGCCTGATGGCTTGTGGGGTGTGAGTGTAGATTATAGGGAATAGAATATGGTTGGACCTCCCTTTGCCTGTGGAGATACCTTTTGTAACAGTCCTCTTGAACAAATTAAGCCAGGAGGTAGGGGTAGGGACTTATCATTATGTTTTGGATTTGGCAAATGCTTTTTACTCCATCCCTATTGCCCCAGAAAGTCAAGAACAATTTGCCTTTTTGTGGGAAGGGTGCCAATGGGCATTTCAAGTGTTACCCTAGGGCTATTTGCCTAGCCCTACTTTGTGTCATGGCCTCCTGGCAACTGATTTTACTGAATGGCCCAAGCCACAACTGTGAAAATGTATCACTATATTGATGATATCATGTTAACCAGTAACTCTCTTGCAGACTTGGAAGCCACTGCCCCTACCTTGGTGGCTCATCTACATGAGAAAGGATGGATGGTCAATCAAGACAAGGTCCAAGGGCCTGGCTTATCTGTCAAATTCTTGGGTGTTCTTTGGTGGGTAAGCTGAAGGTTGTGCCTTCTGCACTTACTGATAAGATAGAAACCTACCCCACCCCTACAACTGTAAAACAACTGCAGGAACTTTTAGGTTTATTGGAGTATTGGAAGTCATTCATTCCTCACTTGGCTCAGATCTTGAAGCCCCTATATGGGTCTAACACATAAAGGGGGGCAATGGGGCTGAGATGAAGAATGTTCCTGAGCCTTTAGCACTGCCAAGGTGGCCGTCAAGGCTGTGCGGGCTTTAGGTGTCTTTGATCCTTCCCAACCTTGTGAATTGGATGTTCATGTGACCCCAGAGGGATATGGATGGGGATCTCAGCAAAAAAATGGAGAGAACCTGACAATCAGTAGGGTTCTGGTCACAGTTATGGAAGGGAGCAGAGGTGCAGTACTCTCACTCAAGCCTTCTTTCAGCCAAAAACAAGGTTTATTGAAGATTCACCATATTAGGTAGACTCTTAAGGAATCTGAGCATCTGTGGGCTATTGGCTAGATTGTGAAAATCTGCACCTCTTAATGAAGACAAGATGGACCTTATATACAGAAAGACTGTGGGACTGTGGGAGGGATCTAGGAGTGGCCAAGTAGTCTATGAGGTAATAGAATTCCAGGGAAATGGAGCCTAGATAGGACCAAGGGTGAGAAGTGGCTTGGGGCCGTAGGGAGGCAAGACAATGGAGGGCCAGGCTAGGTCAAGGATAACAGAATTGGGGGATTGGGTGTAGCCAAAAAGAGGGGCCAATTGAGGGAATCATGGCTTCAGGGGAGCACCAGAGATCTCCTTGATCAAGTGGGAGAATTCAAGGACAGTCCATAGACAAATGGGGCCCAAATTGGGACAAAGGTGTCACTTTGGGCCCATACCCCATCAATGAGAGAAGGGCAAAGTAATCAGTGGACTGAGTTACGAGCCTTGTGCATTGTAGTGACCCATGAGAAAGACCCTTTAACCATATGTAGATAGTTGGGCTGTATTCCGTGGCCTAACCATGTGGTTTCTATTCTTTCCAGTATTGGGTGAGCAATTGCCCATTGTGGGGTATTGACATGGGGAATGGACTGGTGGTCTTATAGACAGCAAAAGGTTTTAACCATGGATCATGGACCAGGGAATGATGATGCTGATGCATTAGCATGAATATGGTGGCTTGAAGATGCACTGGCCTCAGGTGTGGCATAATGGTTGCATCCTAGATTACAACATGCTGGGCCCCACAACATGTGGGTGGTTGTTAAGCAATGGGGTTTACCCCTGACCTATGTAGATGTTGTATCTAAAGGAGGCTGTGTGGCTTTTTCCAAACAGGACCCCTGGTGCATACCACAGGCAGATGGTGCCATGACACGGGCCTCTGACTCCTGGCAAGGTGGCAAATTGACTATATTGGACCACTCCCCCTTTCACAAAGGAATTGGTGTGTTTTGACATGTGTTGACCCAGCTACTGGACTGTTAGTGGGATTTCCCACCCAGTATGATGATCAAGCCCATACAAAGAGGGGACTGGAGCAATTGTTGACTGCATATGGGAGCCCTGAAGTGGTGGAAAGTGACCAGGCACTCACTTTTCTGGTCACGCTATACAATCCTGGGTGAAAGACCAGGACATAGACTAGTGCTTCCATACAGCCTATGGTCTGCAAGGGGCTGGCATCATAGAACCATACAATGGGCTCCTGAAGCAGACTCTGAAGGTGGAACAAGGAACTATGAAAGAGTGGGCCACTCATATATGGAGCCCTTAATGAATGGCCTCAGTGAGGACAGGTGGCCCCACTAGATGCCCTTTTGCACTATGCTTCCTCCCCAATACAGCTGCAAGTACAGACTAAAGATGAGTTTTTGAAATCAGGTTGGGACAGCAAAACAGTATCCTTTTGCCAGCACCTACTGTGCTGAACCCAGGAGATACAAAGGTGTGGACATGGACATGGAATTTCAAATAGGCCATTGCTGATTGGCTGGCTCTGTTGGCCCCTTGTGGGGCAGGACTACAAGCACGACTTCTTTGTGTGCCATGTGTGATGGCCCTGTGGCCGCCAGCCCTGACAGTGGTATACCTGCGCCCAGAAGAGGGGAAAGCTATTTTTTGGGGACATTTGTACAGACTCTGTAGATTTACCACATACCCCCTGTGGCTCTCCACATTGACCCCTCTCTAACCCCTACTGGGCAAGAGATGAAAGTCTGGTGAACAAACCAGGCCAGAACCCTATTCCAGCAGTGTGTTGTCACAAGATAAATCACTCTCATGTATACTTCCTGATGGTCAGGATTTACCTTTGTTAGTGACTTTGTGCTATTTTTCTTATCATCCTTAAGGTACAGAGAGCCCAACTGCAATTGTTCACTGACTGGTCCCACAGGCTGGCTGGGGTGGCCAATATGTCAGCTTGTTGGGTCTGCACTGAGATCCCAACTAGTATGGCACTTGTGTTGCCATGGAGAATTCATCCATGGAACTCTACTGATCCAGAGGGATGGAAGGATAAGACAATCCATCCCATGAGCCACATTATCAGGGAATAGGTTAACCAAACTTGTCCCCCTTTAGATTACTCAGTATGAGATGGATGGGGTGTACCACTGCCTCTGTGGTAGAGCTGATCGTCCCTGCTGAGAAATGTGTGGAATATACTGACAGGCCAGATACGAGGGGAACGGGATGAACACCTATGCCCCAATGTCACATCATAAAGGTTATCAGCACTGTGAATACAACGAATCCAGAAGACCAATGGTACCAAAACCCAAGTATTAAATTAAAACTAGTGCCCGTGTACTTTGTAGTCCTCTAGCCTCCTCCTGGGCTGTCACTTCTTGTCCTGTTCCTGGCTTGGTACACAGGTGAGCCGGCTCTGATTTCTAGGCACTGGCTCTCCTGTCCCTCTAGGACGTGAGAGGATGTTCAATTCTAGCCCTCCCCTGCTTCCTGCACTGTTAGAGAAAGAAGATAGAAGAGGCAAAGATCTGACACATGCAGCAGTAGTCAAAACAGCCAGTGATCATGTATGCTATTTATCTTCCAATTAGGATCTATCCAACTCTCCCTGGAGTTTCATATTGTCACATATGTTCTGTGTCCAATTACACACAAAGAAGATCTAGTGCTCATGAAATCCTCATCTGCTGGGATAAATGGTGGTGTGTACAGGGGTTTGGTAAGAGGTTAGGAAGTTTGATTTGATGTGAGACCAAATAAAAATGAGTCCTTTCAATCACTGACTGCCCCTGTCACAGCATTGCTCTCGGGGGAGGACATGGGTGTCACCACAGTCTCTGCCCTCTCTCCTGGCCTCACTCCAGTTAAGGAGACCAAACTACATTGGAGTGCGTCCTGGTCCCCAGACAAGTCTCCCCAGGGAACCAAAGGTCTTATGCCTCTTTCATTCTCCAGTGGCCCCATGGAAGGGCTTCTTATAATCTGAGACTTTTGGACTGTGGAAATCAAGTCACCCTAATGCCCAGGGGCTTAAATCCATGAGATGCCAATGCACCAATGAGATGGGCAGTAGTGGCAGCTGCCACAATGTGGGCATTACAAAAACTAATTTGTTGAAGCAGCTTAAGGGATTGGATCAGATCCAGGGATGGCGCCACTCCCATAGTACTGCCCACATCCTAGCTTTCACAGTTGGCCAGGGGGCTGTCTCTAACACAATCTACTCCCCCCCGTTTTGGCACCATCTTAGTGGGTGACACAAGTCCCATGGTGTGTGAAATAGACAGGTGTTGTTATAGGAGTTGCTGAATGCCAGAGTCCTCAGGCAAACCTCTCAGTTCAACAGTCCTATTGGGACATCATGGAAGGACAGTGGCACTTGGAGACTGACCACAGGTGACCTCAGCCTGAAAGAAGAAGTTGATTTGATGGCTCTGGTTGTCCCTGAACTTGTGACTATTAAAGAGGTACTGGTGTCCATGCTCAGAGACTGGTATGTGGTGAATAATTTGGCTCTGCTTTCTTCTCAGGTCCTAGTCAGATAGGAGACTAGGACAGTAGACTAGTGGCCTTCACCTGACCAGGCAACTGGTCTTTTATGGTCCTATGACCTGGCCAGCTTAACTGTCCTGTCAGTTACCCCCAAGGGTGGCATGGACTCTAACTAAATATAAGCTTCCTCCAAAAGTGAAGGCAATCCATTATTTATGACCTCCTGTTGGTATGCCCTAATCAGGAAGCTGAGATCCTATCCTTTAACATATGAATTTACTAATTAAGCTATGATGCTTGGGCCACTAACCCAGACAAAATTCAGGTAACCCTGCCCCTGGACCTCCTTCTGGCTGATGATAATACCCTACTGCAAGTATCTATTAATGACACCAATGCAATGTGTCATCTATGGCCACAAGATGAAGCCAGAGTGCACTTGCTCTTAGGGTGCCAGACCCCAGCACTGAATGGAACCATGTCGAGCTATACCTCATTTGAAAAAAAACAACTCCTTTCTTGATCCTAGACTCTAGTGGAAACTGAAAGGCTGACTGGAGACATTCCAGGTACTCTTTGGCCAAAAATTCCAATCTTTCAATGGGTGCTGACTAGTGCCAAATCCCTTCAGGCAGGTAGAGCCCAAGAATCATCCATCATCAAATGGAAGTGTCATATTCAGAGCTAAGCCAAGCCAGACACAAGGGGAGTTAGCCACCTATTTGAGACCCTTGCTTAGCAATAGGCTGCCACAGAAGCTAGTCTTCATGGACCTCCAGTGAAAGCCCTCTTACAACCCGGGACCCTTGGTTTTCTGAGCTCCCAGAAGCAGGAGGTGCTTGGTTCTCAGATGGTACAGACCTCCTTAAACATGGTCAAACTCATTGGAATGCCACAGCAGTACAGTCAGCTGACAGGTCCATCTACTGTGCCCATGGCACCACCCAGTCCACTCAAGGACAGAACTCCAGATAGCTCTCCTGCTGCTTGAGTCGTCCACCACAAAAGAGATATTTCTCTTCACTCATTCCTGTGCAATAGCTGATGGTCTTGTTGTGTGGTCAGACCAGTGACAGGCTACCAACTGGATGGCAAATTCATCACCTCTTTGGGGAACCTCACTGTATTGAAGTATCTCCTTCAAGCTCAACAGCTGGACACTCTACATGACTCATGTCTGCCCACAAGAAACGACCATTCCCAGAAGAATATACTGGAATAGGCAAGTTGACCAGGACTGTGAAGCTCCAATACTTCTTGTCATTTCCTACTTGGCTGCTTTCCTGGACTTCATGATCTCCAAAACCTCATCATTTCATCACAAAATGAAATCAGTTGGGAAACTTGCACCTCCTCAGCATCTCCTGCCCCTGGGGCTCCTGTCTTCCTCTGGTTGGAAAGGATAGTGGGGTGGATATCTAGGAGCTCCACCCAGATCCTCCAGCATTTAAGGAGGGCACCTAGAGAATTCACCTAATCATTTCCAACCCACTGTTTTCCTGGGCTTCATGATCTCCTAATACTCATCGATCCTTAAGATGAAATCTATTCAGAAACTCTTCATTCTTCACATCATTTCCCACCTCACTGTAGCACTTGAGAGCATGTTTCCCCACCAGGTAACCTCCTCCACAACCTCCTTTTCCATTTCTTTTTATATGTTGTCTTCCCCCATTAGGTTGTGAGTGCCTTGAGGGCAGGGACTGTCTTATGCTTTTCTCTAAGCAGATAAGCACCTGGCACATAGTAGGTGCTGAATGAAAGTTTATTGAATTTTGGTCCATGGTAATGTGAAAACTATGCAGCAGAGGACCCATAAGAGAAGCCTCTATATCACCCATGAGGACTGTGGTGCCCATCCACAAAGACTGTGAAACTTGTCAGCTCCAATGCCACATACAAAAGCCCTTACTAGTAAGACACCAAAAAGGATGTAGCCAGCACCCCCCTGGACAATGGACTCTATAGGACTGGGGCCACAATAAAGAGGTCTCTGGTATACTCTGATGGCTGTCGGCACCTATCAAGGGCATTGGCTGAGGAGGGGTCAGTGCCACACTAACAGCCTGAGCTGGTACTGAGTGTAGACAATGGCACAAGTTTCATGTCAGCAGCCACTCAAACATGAGCAAAACCATAAGATATATCACATGTCTATTTCATGTCCCACCTCACTCATAAGTAGTAAGGACTGTGGAATGATGCAAGAGGCTGCTCAAATCGACCATAAAGACGGTAGGCCCTAAGCAAAGTCTGAAATGCTGAATCAACAGGCTTCCAAGAGCAGTCTTCCACCTCAACAATGCAATGCCAAGAAACAGACAGTTGGTTACCTCTCTCTTTTCTCCTTGGAAACCCTGTGTCAGAGGATGAAAAGGAGGCAAAGAACATATCAAGCCAATACTGGAACTCATAGACCAGATAACAGATGTTTTTGGTTGTATAAATCCACATCCAGACATCACTTTCTTTTTTCCACCACAAGTTGAGAAAATGGGAGTTGCAGCTTCTTTATGGCAGGCTCCACAAATACACGGGTGCCAACAACAACTAAGATGCCTTAAGCCCTTGCAGTCATTTTCTTACAATTGCTCATATGGGAAAGGTGTTGACAGTATTTTCTCTCCCCAAAATCATTCATTTCCCCCCAAGAACCTAAACTGCAACCAGAGGAACTCACAGGGAGCAGAGAGCTAGTTAGGAAATTACTCTGTCCTTGTTCATCCACCCAGAGAGGTGAATGGAGAAATGTAGTGGAAAGATACAGGGAGTGAAAGGTGGATTCCTAAGGAGAAAGTGGCTCAGGGGATAGACAATATACTGTAGCTAATGAAAAAAAAAGAGAGGAGATGTTTATATTAGCAGGACAGGAAGCCACTGGAACCTGTATACCAGAGACAGATGAGGAATTGGGGCAGAGGAGAAGGAGATTATCATTAATTATCCGTTTGATTAACAGATCAATTATACTGATTCATTAATAATGCCTGGGTCCTACTCTTTCTCTTGATGATTTCCTTGATTTCTCTGGTTTGTGACCAGTTCCATTAATTCACCACTGTCCCTTCACTTTACCATGAAGTTAGTATTGAGGATATGAGTACTCCTGGGGCAGCCCTGGTCTGAGGCCTCCAGGGAGCTCTACCACAAAACTAGAATACGTTAGTGAGGCTGACCCAGGTGGTTGCCTCAGCAGGGAACCTTGTGGTATGCTGGGTTTCTGACCCAGGAATACCTGATGGACAGATGCAAGGTTTACCATTTAACTTCACTCAGGGGGGCTCATCTCCACACACATACCCCCAACCCCCACCCTTCTATCAGAGGAATATTTCACCTGCCGTTTATGATTTCTGAGTGAAGAGTCAAACAAGATTTCAGCCCACCACCTGATGACTGGCCAATAAGGCAACTCCCCTGAAGTGGAAAGAGCAGTTTTGGACACAATATTAACCAAAGAACCCTTGGTTCAGATTCATAAAAACCTGGTTACCAAATTGAAACCTCATCAAATAGATGGTAAGTATATATTGATATATTTAAAATACAGTTTTAAATTACTTGTTTGCATAATTCTTTTTCAGTTGTTTTCACATTTAATTTATACTTTGCATGCTTTGGTAAAAGGGAAATGTCTGTGGGATGTGTGTGTAGTATGTCTTGTTTTGCATTTGAAGCATTTGAAAATTATTGGAGCTATTAAACACAGTCATTTAAATTTCTTTAAATAAACATATATGTGAAACAAATGATAGAAATTATCTTTAGCAAGTACGAATTTAATAATTTTTTTAAACTTAAACTCACCAAAAATATGTTATATATTCAACATGTGCAAAGGCCTGGAGACTCAGAGAATAGGAACATAGTTCTTGTCCTATTCCATAGTTCTTGTTAAAAATTAGAAATTTTCATTTAAACAAATTACATGAAGTTTAAGGTTCTTTTATTAATTTGTTTTACATAGGTGTTCAGTTTATGTGGGATTGCTGTTGTGAATCTGTAATACAAAGAAAGAAATCACCAGGCTCAGGATGCATTCTTGCCCACTGTATGGGTCTTGGAAAGACACTACAGGTAAGATACCATAAAAATCCGGGATGAGTCATATATTGTTATCTTATTATCTTGAAATTTAATATGGCACATATTAAACTTCCTAAAACATTTTGTACTTTTTGCTGATTCAGAGTTATGGCTATTCCTTTCTTAATGACCAAGACTTTCACCGGGCGATTATTCTGAGTCCTTACTTGCCCATCTTCATTGATAATGAGCCAAATAGCATCCTGGCTTCCGTAATTATTACCCTATTCAATTCTCATGACCACTGTCTCCAATCTATTTAAAAGAATGTAGATTTTAGATTTTACTCCTCTTGAATCCTATTTTCATTTTGTATATATTTAAAGATTATCATGTGGACATGTCTCTTGCTGTATCCCCTTGAGAATGTAAAGCTTTTGAAAGGTAGGAACTTTTGGTAGGCTTGAGAATACAAAGAAAAGAAAGAGACAGTTCTTGCCCTACAGAGCTCATAGTCTAATGGAAGAAACAATTGAATTAGATAAAAACATGTATTTGGTAAATTTGGGGTAATCTATAGAGAGGATGGTACTAGCTTTAAGAGACTTCAAGGAAGCCAGGAAAGCCAGGGACAGAGATGAAAAGAGAGCATTCACAGTATGGCGAACAACCAGAAAAAATTCCTGGAGAAGAGAAATGAAGTGTGTTGTGGGAGAAAGAACAAGGAAGAGAAGACTGAAAGATGTAGAGGGACCAGGTTATGAAGCTTTTGAATGCCGATCAGAAAATTTTATATTTCATCATCCATAAGATAGGAAACCACTGAAATTTATTGCCAAGAGAAACGACGTGGGTAGACTTGAAGTTTAGGAAAAACACTTAGATAGCTGAGTAGTACTTAGTAAATATTGATAATGATTATGATAATTTATATAAAATAAATGGAAGGTGATTTTGTCTTAAAGGCACTAAAAGCTGAGAAAATCAATGGAGCATATTTCAGGTGCTAGGAACAAACTATAAAGAGACAGGGATGAGATGAAATGTTCATTGAGGAATAAAAGACTGGTTATTTTAGCTAAGTCACAGAGTATGGCAAAGTGAATCATCTTTGTTAAGATAGAAAGGATCAAGGTTATGAAGAACTTTAAAGACAAAGGAATAACATAAACATCTGGGTTTATTTATTTATATAGTCAGAGGGCTATCATTTAGTAAAAATCACTTGGGGAGTCAGTGTGGAGAATGTATTGGAGTGAAGATAGATTTGAAGGAAGAGGGCAATTATGAGACAGTTACAAATTAGAGACGATGAAGCTGCAAAGATTTCTACCCCCCACCCCTGAAACTACCAGTTTTCTGCTTTCCTTCTAACGTTAACTACAGTAGTTTTGTTCAGAAGCTGTTTAAATTTTATGTAATCAAAATTATCCATTGTACTGCCTGTGAATCTCTATATTCATTTGGTCATAAATTTTTCCCCATCCATAAATTTCTCAGGTAAATTTCCTCAGTCTTCATTAATTTGCTTATGATATTACTGTTTGCTGTTTAGTCTTCTCCCCCCCCCCAAATTGTGTCCAACTCTTCATGACCCATTTGGGATTTTTTTGGTTTCCCATTTCCTTTTCCAGCTTATTTTGTAAATAAGGAAGCTGACGCAGAAAGGGTGAAGTGACTTACACAGCTAAGTGTAAGTGTCTGAGGCCAGGTTTGAACTCAGGAAGATGAGTCCTGACCCAGTGCTCTGTGTACTGTGCGCAATTAGCTGCCTTGTGTTTTGGAACATCAACATTCTTTTCCAGGCAGCCCTTCACACTTTCTTCCCTTTCAGTTCCTCTTTGTTTGTTGTCTTCTCTTATTAGAATGTATACTCCTGTAGGCCAAGGACTGTCTTTCTGTTTATATTTCTGGCACTTAGTACATAGTAGGCCTTAGTAAATGCTTGTTAATTGACTAAGAGGGGAAATTAGGGAATTGTTGACTTTAATGCATATTTGGTCATGGTAGGAGAATTTCTGGCATTATTTTCTTTTTTGGTGAGGCAATTGGGGTTAAGTGACTTGCCCAGGGTCACACAGCTTGTAAGTATAAAGTGTCTGCGGTTGGATTTGAACTCAGGAGCTCCTGATTCCAAGGCTGGTGCTCTATCCACTGCGCCACCTAGCTGCCCCACGGCATTACTTTCTTATAGCCATTTATGAGCAGTTTGCATAACTAATATACTGTTTTACCTGTTATCAGAGATAATTTTCCCCTTCTGCCATCTATTTTTTGATGTTTAAATACTTACCTTCCCTTTTTGCTTTCTCTAAAACTCCCTTTAATCCATCCTGTGTTTGTAAACTAAAGTTTATATAAGGTTGTTGAAACTGGATTCATTGATTTTTATATACAGAAAGTGGCTAGAGCATAACAAACAGGTTTTTGTTATATCTATGTGATGTTGATTATTATTGGCAGCAGTCCGTATCAGCAGATCTTTGGAAAACTATTGTGACATGAACATAACTAAGGATGGGGGGAAAAAAGTTAGAAAACATGGGTCAGGGGTAGGAAATGAAAAAGATCAAAGACTGCTACATAATACAGAAGTTTTCTACCTGTTATGGTGGAATCAATAACCTAAACCCTTCTTGCAGCAGGCGATGCTATTTTTTCTTTTTTCTTTCTTTCTTTTTTTGGATAGGCAGTGGGATTAAGTGACTTGCCCAAGGTCACACAGCTAGTAAGTGTCAAGTGTCTGAGGTCATATTTGAACTCAGGTCCTCCTGACTCCTGGGCTGGTGCTCTATCCACTGTGCCACCTAGCTGCCCCTGAGGCTTTTTTTTCTTTAAAAGATACTGAAACTTTGTGAAGACTTCATTGATGCTACAATCAGAGGTCTTAGTTGAATCACTTCCTTTTTTGCCTGAGTAACCAGGCTATTGCTAAGTAATACCTCTTCTTTTTTAAAAATTCTTTAGCAATTTATTAATTTTTAGTTTTCAACATTCACCCCATAAGATTTTGAATTTTAAATTCTCTCTCTCCCTCTCCCCCTCCACCAAGATGATGTGCAATCAGATATAGGCTTGCAAGCTTGTAGAGGCTCTACTTATACATTCATATTAAGCCTATTTTCACATTAGTCATGATGTAAAGAAGACTTAGAACTAAGGGGAGAAACCAGGAGAAAGAAGAAACAAAACAACAAAAGAAAAGGAGAGCAGATAGTCTGCTTCCATCTGCATTCAGACTCCATAGTTCTTTCCCTGGATATGAATAGCATTTTCCACTGTAAGTCTTTTGGAGTTGTCTTAGATCCTTGTATTGCTGTCAAAGTTAGCCATCACATAATGTTACTGTTGCTGTGTATGATGTTCTCCCAGTTCTACTCATTTTACTCAGCATCAGTTCAATATGATATCAGGTTAATATGCACTTTAAAGAAACAAAGTGCATAGAATGGAGGTTTGTGGTTTGATATATAATCCTTGTTTTGTTTTTGCTTGTATTTGTATTCTTTTTTAAAAATTTTATTAATTTATTTTATCAGTAATCACTTCTATATGCTTTTGAGTTTAAAATTTTTCTCCCTCTTCCTCCCTACCACCCTCCCCAAGACAGCACACAATCTGATATAGGCTATACATTTACATTCCTATTAAACGTATGTTCACATTAGCGGTGTAAGTAAAAATTAAAACCAATAGGAGGAACCATCAGAAAGAGGAAACAAAACTCAACAGAAGAGGAAAAAATGGCAATTCAACTTCCATAGTTCTTTCTTTGGATGTGGATAGCATTTTCCATCACGAGGTCTCTGGAGATGTTTTCGATCCTTGTATTGCTGGGAAGGGTTAAGTTTATCAATATTAGTCATCGTGCAACATGGCTGTTCTCTTGGTTCTGCTCATTTCTCTCAGCATCAGACCATACAAGTCTTTCCAGATTTTTCTGAAGTCAGCCTGTTCATCATTTCTTATTCATTGTATTTGTATACCTTGATGACTAATAAACCCATAATATTTTTTTTAAAAAAAGATTAATGAGTTATTTAAAACCTCCCTTGCTAAACTCTTTGAGGAGCTAGGTATCCCCTGGCCCAAAGCCCTTCCATTTGGTTCCCATAAACTCAGTCCCTATGAGATCATAACAGGATACCTGATGCCACTCTCCCCATGGGTGGGAAACATAACAGCCAAAGGCTCCCTCTTATAATTCTGCATTGGATTGGCTCAGAAGATATCAGAAATTTACCATATTCCCATTTTGTTAGAGGAGAAATTAAATGAGTTACAGGAAGAAATAGACAGAAAATTTATACTAATGGGAGAACTCAATCTCCTTCTCTCAGAACTACATAAATTTAACCATAAAATAAACAAGAAAGAAATTAAGGAGATGAATAGAATTTTAGAAAAGTTAGATGTGACCTCTGGAGAAGACTGAATAGGCATAGAAAGGAATATACTATTTTTTTGGCGGTACATGGCACGTACACGAAAATTAACCATGTACTAAAGGCATAAAAACCTCACAATCCAATGCAGAAAAGCAAAACTATTAAATACATCTTTTTCAGATCATGATGCAATAAAATTACAAGTAATAAAGGGCCATGGAAAAATAGACTGAAAATTAATTGGAAACTAAGTAATCTATCCTAAAGAATGAGTGGGTCAAACAACAAATCGTAGAAACAATCAATAACTTCATCCAAGAGAATGACAATAATGAGACAACATATCAAAATTTTTGAGATGCACTGAAAGTGGTTCTTAGAGGAAGTTTTATATCTCTCAATACTTACGTGAATAAAATGGAGAAAGAAGAGATCGATAAGTTGGTCATGCAACTGAAAAAAAAACTAGAAAAACAACAAATTAAAAGTCTCCAATTAAGTACCAAATTGGAAATTTTGAAAACCAAAGGAGAGATTAACAAAATTGAAACTAAGAAAACTATTGAACTAATAAATAAAACTATGAGCTGATTTCATGAAAAAACCAATAAAATAGATAAACCTTTAGTTAATTTGATTAAAAAAGAGAAAAAGAAGAAAGCCAAATAAATTACCAGTATCAAAAAAGAAAAGGGTGAATTCAGAACCAGTGAGGAGGAAATTAAAACAATAACCAGGAACTATTTTTGCCTGTGTGCAAATAAGTTTGACAATCTTCGTGAAGTGGATAGTTACAAAAATATAAATTGCTGGGGCAGCTAGATGGCGCAATAGCTAGAGCACCGGCCCTGTAGTCTGGAGGATATGAATTCAAACGTGGTGTCAAACACATAACACTTACTAGCTGTGTGACCCTGGACAAGTCACCTAACCCCATTGCCTAGCCAATATATATATATATATATATATGTGCACATATGTATATGCACATACATACATATACACACATACGTGTATGCATGTATGTGTATGTATATGTATATTTATATATTTATATATATGTGTATATATATATATATATATGTATATATACATATATAAAAAATACACATACATTGCCAAGATTAATGGAAAAGAAAATAAAATACTTAGCCACATTTCAGAAAAAGAAATTTACAGGGGAATTCTATCAAATTTTTAAAGAATAGCTAATTCCAATACTATATAAAGTATTTGGGAAAAAAGGTGAAGGAGTCCTAGCAAATTCTTTTCAAGTAATGCCTTTTCTAAGTATATCCTCAAGTAGCAGAGACTTGCTAAACTTGATAGTCTGATATTCGTTGTGAGAACTCTCCAACTCTGGTGAGGGAATCTTACTCTTTATCCTGTGTTATGACCTTATTGAAAGAGTTAAAAGCGTTTCACTCAATTTCAGTAATGAATCTAAAACACAGGGGATTGGCCTGAATTAGGTCAAATTCAAAACATGAATACTTTAAGGAAATTAAATTAATTAGAATGTCAATGTATATGTTGAGTACCAAATAATAGCACAAAGAAAATTGATTCTGTTTTATAAATTAGAAATCACGGATGGAAATGGTTTGTGAATCATGTGTGTATATTCTGACCACTAGTTTGTCAGAGTAAGAAAATAATATGTGAAACTGAATCAATTCCACCTTACTTTTTTAAACAAGCTTTTACAAAAAGTCAAGCAGAATAAAGAATGAACTTTCAATGATATTATAACAATTTCTAAAGTAGTTTAAAAATTATGGATTTCAGTTATGTGTATTTCATCCTGTAACTAAGAATGCTTGATTTTTTTTTTAGGTGGTCACTTTTCTTCATACAGTTCTCTTATGTGACAAATTGAACTTTACTACAGCTTTAGTGGTTTGCCCCCTTAATACTGCCCTCAACTGGATAAATGAATTTAAGAAATGGCAAGAGGGATTAGAAGATGACAAAAAACTTAAGGTGCCATAATTTTTTTTTAATTTTTAGATTTTTAAAAACAGTATTTAGCATGTATTTTAAATATATATATTTAATACATAATTTAGGATTTTTAATTGAAGGAAATTGAGTAATATTTTACTGAAACATTTTGGTATTAGTATTCTTTAAGATTAAAAATATCTGTTGATATTTGATATGCATTTTACCAAGGTATCTGAATTAGCAACCATGAAAAGCCCTCAAGATCGAAGTATTTTACTACAAAAATGGCAAGACAGTGGTGGTGTCATGGTCATCGGCTACGAAATGTACCGAAATCTTGTACAAGGACGGAATGTGAAGAGTAAAAAATTAAAAACAGTATTTAATAAAACTCTTGTTGATCCAGGTAAAATAATGTATTTAATACTGAAACTTAAAGTCATATTTCGATTTTATATTTTTGCTAATATTTATTGAACATCCAAAGTAGTGTTGGAGAGGAAAGGAAAGGTATAGAAAAGGAAAATTATAAATTTTGAATTGGATAGAACATCAGAAGTCATCTGTGTCAGCACTCATGTTAGAGATATGGACTATAGCACTTAAGAATAAGAATTAATTTTGCAAAGTGCTTTTTTTCTCATTTAGCTTTCTCAGCAAACTTTTGAGATAGGTGTAATTATTATCTCTATTTAATAATTAAGAAAACCGAGTCTGAGAGAAGTCAAGTGACTTACCCAGGGCCATGGAACTGAGGCAGGATTGAAAGCCAGTTCTTCCTTCATCCAAGTTCAGCACTCTATGCACTATACCACATAGGCTTAAGACACTTTTTATTTTCATTCTTTCTGTTTATTTCTATTATATGCCAGGTGTAGGGAGAGGTGCTCAGAATATAAAGCTACATATATATTAACATATATATAGTTTCTGCTTTAAGGGCTTTTATCCTAATTTACATATTATTGCTATTTTATTCTAATTTACATATTTATCATTTAAATAGATAAATAAGTTCCAGAGGTTAATATTTTCTTTGAGATTCAGAGTCACAACCTGTGCTTTAGGAAAGTCCCTTTGACAAATTTGTGGAGGATACATTGTAATACTAAGAGATTTGTGGCTGGAAAACCAATTAGAAACTATTAGTATAGTTCAGAGAAAAATCAGCAGGAATGACTTTGTCCTCACTTGAAAGAAGAAGTTCAGAGAAAAGGAAAACTGTCATTTGTTGGCATAGGTATGAAATAAAACTGGTCTTCACTTGATAACTAAGCAGGTGATATGAAAAGGTCTCACAAAATATCAATACAAACATGGAAAGTGTTTGTAATTAATAATAAAATTTGTGAAAAATAGTTTAAAAAGTCAGTGGTGGTGATGCTATGTAAATTCATACACTTTATACTAATAGTATATGTGTAAATTGGTCCAGCAGTTCAGGAACATAATTTGGAATTGTGTACAATAGAAAGGTTTCTGAATTTTTAATGCTGCTTGACCCAGTTATGTGCTCCCAAGGAAGTCAGAGACAGAAAGAAAAACATACATTCCACAATATTAATATCAACACCTGTTGTATTGGGGGGAGGGGGAAGACAGCAAAAAAAAAAAAAGCCATTGGTTAATATTTGGAGACTGTTTCAGCCAGTTGTGATTTTTGAATGAATTGGAATATTTTACAATAATTTATATTTTTACAATAATTGATGTATAAATATATACTATATTTTACAATATAAAAAAAATTGAAGAATTCAGAGAATGGAACAGATGGTATGCCAACCAATTGGCAAAGTAAATAGAACCAGTAAAATAATCTGTCCATTGCTATAAATAAGTAAATGCAAAGTGCAATGACAGATACTGATTCAAGTGGACAAATGATGAGACAGGCACATATCCTTCCTCTATGTAGAGAGGTGGGGATTAAGGAAAAGAATACTCATATGATAGATGACTTTGCAATTTTTTTCTGTTTTCAGGCATGATTTTTTTGTGGATGATTGAATAGATCAGAAAATGTGGTACAAAAATTAAAAGATACCTTTAAAAAATGAAACAACAAACTTTAAATGACATGTTCTTGGTTAGATAATGCATAAGCCTTAGTTAAGATATTCTTACTTTTAATCCATTGATATTTCTGCTCATTTGGCAAATGTGGCTCTCTAGCATAGCTTTTCAATATTTAAGCATTGCTCCATTGTGCAGTTGATCTTAGATAAGCATTAGTTGATACAAATTTTGTGAGAGTTAAATAATAGTAAAAAATTTTTTGGTAGGCCCGGATTTTGTTGTGTGTGATGAAGGTCATATACTAAAAAATGAAGCTTCAGCTGTATCCAAAGCTATGAATTTGATTCGTTCAAAAAGACGAATTATTTTAACAGGAACACCTCTACAAAATAATCTAATTGAATGTAAGTTACTGTCCTCTTTTGAGTTATTTTGAGCTATTTTTTCAGCATGGATATGATTTATGTTCCTAATCTCTTTACCTACAGTCTTTTTAGAATTTTTTTCTTTTATTTATTAACTTGTCTGAATTATTTCAATTATTATAACATTTATTTCTGTTAAAATTTGTCTTAAATTATGTCTTTGTGTTTTAAAAATATTACTAAAGTTTTACTTATCATTAAATTTTCTGAACTATTTCTAAAAAATGTGCTTACCAACATCTTCAAATATAGTTGGATTGTTAAATAATTATTTGGCAAGTGCTAATTGAATTATCACATTTCATCAGATCTCATTTATTTAAAAAAACTTTGTTCATCATTATTGCATTAATGATATAAAATTGGTTGAATAAAATGTGATATATTTGCAATGACAATTTATTTTTCTTCTCTTAGATCACTGTATGGTTAATTTTGTCAAAGAGAATCTTCTTGGTTCTGTTACGGAATTTAGGAATCGATTCATAAATCCAATTCAAAATGGCCAGTGTGCAGATTCCACCACGACAAATGTTCAAGTAATGAAAAAGCGTGCCCATATTCTCTATGAAATGTTAGCTGGCTGTGTTCAGGTAGATGTAAAATATATATTCATCTATACTCAGTCAGTTTTAGTTGAAAAATCTGTAATTTTGCTTGAAACCTCTTCATGATATGTTGTTACATTTGAAGTATAAAGTAAGAAAGGCAAAGGTCCAAGCATGATCAATTTATTAGACTAGCAGTAACCAGTGAGTTGAATCAGTTGCTTTTCTCAGTGACAAAGACCCCAAGGTAATTAGTTAGTTTTGGGAAATTCAAGAGAACAAAGGACATAGTTGGATAGGTAAGGAAAGACAGTTAGGGTAGATAGTCATAGGTGTTGGGACAGCATGATTGGTTACATCAAGGAAACTGGTGCTAGTAACTCCTCTCAGCATATTGTAGACATTGTGAGTGGACCTGAATTAGCAGATTCTCCAGAAAGCTTTGTTAGGAAGATAATGGTTTTCCTTGGTGGTGCAGAGACACTTCAGGGGCACTGTATCTCTTAGAACTTCCTTCAAGACAACTTGGTTCGAGATAACACCTGACGTTTTAGTATTTTCCTAGTGTTTCCCATTAATTGTAACTTTAATCTGAGAGGGAAAGTTGAGTTCTCAGGCTCAATTCAAGGACAAAGAAAGGTGGCTAGATAGTCTAATTGATAAATGAATAATAATCTCTTATACAATATATCCTACTTTTGGTTGGAGAAAAGTTATTTTTACCAAAATTTTTGGCACTGTCAGATTGTTAAACATTAGAAACTGACAAGTTTTTTTGTGTTTATCAGTAGAAAGACATTAAAGAATAGGCATTGCCATCTGTTTTCCTGTTGCACCCTAAGGACTGTGGGACTTTTCAATCTGACTTGGAACTGAAGTCTTACACATACATATATATATATATATTATATATATATATATATATATATATATATTATACATATGTAATATCTATTTGTATCCCTAGTGCTTTGCACATTTGGCAAGTATTTAACAAATATGTCCATTCATTCAATTATTCATCACCTTGAACCTGTAAACTTCAAGGAGTTCAAACACCATCTGTCCTGCCCAAGCAACCCAGGGGTGAGAACAGAAGTGGAAAAGGACACAGAAGACCATGTAGCTCTCTGAATTTTGATCAAGGAGCTGGATGGATGAAGGGAGGAATAAAAAACTAGGCTTCTTAGCCACCCAGTACCCTGATCCAGGACAGCCTGCTACATCTAAGAGTAGACACACCAAGTGAAAGAGAAGCAACATCAGATAGTCAAGTTAACAAGCATTTATTAAGCACTTTCCATGTGTCAGGTATTGTATTGGGAGACACATAGCCACCATCCCAAAATCAAGAAATTGCCATTCTAACAAGGAAACTATATTTGAGATATATAACAATGTAAAAAAGGGAATAATTTCAAAAAGGAAGGTATTAGTAGTGGGGGATGGAGAGCGAAGGAGGAGAGACCAGGAAAGGCTTCAGGTAGTAGATGGAATTTGAGGTAAGACTTAAAATTAAGTCAAAATTTTATTTATATGTTTGTAAATATCCATGTACTGCATTTAAGTTGTCAGTTGTGTTAGTATTTATCAGTCAGACTTTTCCTGACCCCATAGAATATGGCCCTTCTGTCATCCATTATCTCTCAAACTCTATCCAAGTTTATGTTCGTTGTTTGCATGGCACTATTCTAACCAGCTTCAGTATTTGCCTTCCAGTGAATAGCCAGAATTAGTTAATTTAAGTGTTGAATGATTTGGTTTCCTTGTTGTCCAAGGGACTCTGGAAAGTCTTCTCCAGTACCAAAATCTGAAAGTGTTGATTTTGTGGAGCACAGCTTTCTTTATAGTTCCAATTCTCACATTGCTCCTGGAAAAACCATAGTTTTCACTATATGGAAGGGTCAGCAGGGTAATGCCTCTGCTTTTCAGCCTGCTGCCTAGATGTGCCTTTCTTTCCAAGGAGCAGTCTCTTTTAATTTCATGGCTGATGTCACCATGTGCAGAGATTTGAGCCCAAGACCATAAATCTGACACTACTTCCATTTATTCTCCCTCTATTTGTCAGGAAGTGATGGCCAAGCAATCA
>NW_027556291.1:76267416-76348319 GCF_003287225.1 Phascolarctos cinereus
TGGATATCATACTCAGAGAGATCTACAATTAAATGTCAAGTCTCTGTTCAGACTTGTACTTGTCTACCTGGCTCCTATGAAAGTGACACATCAAATGCCAGGCCCCAACTGACACCACCACTTGTGTTCCAGGGCCTCACTCAGACCCCAATTATATGGAAGAGCTGTAGCCAAAGCATCACTGGAGCCACACTGAAATCACCACTTGAATGCTTGGTCCCCATCATGATCATTAGGCAGGTGCCACACCTCCAATCCGATTATCTACAAAATCCCAGACCCTTCCCTCCAAAGAAAACCACCAACCAAAGCGTAGTCCCACTGTGAGACCACTAACTGATAAACAAAGTCCTAGCAAGGTCTTATACTGTGTGTCATTATAGTTTTCCTCAAAAGCCATTCCTTCTCCTCACTTGTTTATTCCTTTTGAGGGAATCTGCATTCTTTTATAAATGCGACTTTTCATTTTAATTTTTTTCAATGAACAAGTGTTAACTTCCTCCTCCATCTAACTCCCATCCCTCCCTTGGCCAATGAAAAAAAGAAAAGAATAACTAAACTGTTACAAAATATGAATATGTAGTCATGCCATGCAAATCCTCCTATTTGCCACACCTAAAAATCTGTCTCATTCTGCACCTTGAGTAAGTCCATGACCTCTTTGTCTGGAGCCGTGCAATATGCACCTTCATGGGTCTTGGGAGTCATACTAGGTCATTACATTGGTCAGGTTCTTAAGTGTCTCAAAATTGTCTTTATACTGTTACTGTTATTGCATAAATTGTTCTCTACTTTTGTTCACTTTACTCAGCATCAGTCTTCTCAAATTTCTTTGAAGTGGTCCCCTTTGTTATTCATTATGTCATAATAATATTTTTAAATAATATTTTATTTTTTCCAATCACACATAAAACAATTTTTAAAATAAGTTCTAAAAATTATTGAATTCCAAATTTTCTCCCTTCCTTCCCACCCCCCTTTCTAAGACAGTAAGTGCAATCATGTAAAATATTTTTCCATATTAGTCATGTTGTGGAAGAAGAAACAGATCAAAAAAAAAAACACACAAAAAAAATAAAGTGAAAATGGTATGCTTCAATGTGTATTAAGACTCCATCAGTTTTTTCTCTGGGTGTGAATAGCATTTTTCCTCATGATTCTTTTGCAATTGCCTTAGACCATTGTGTTGCTGAGTAGAGCTATATCATTCATAGCTGATCATCCTACAATATTGCTATTACTTTGTGCCATATTCTCTTGGTCTTCTTACTTCACTTTGAATCAGTTCATGTAAATCTTTCCAGATTCTTCTGAAATCTGCCTGCTCACATTTCTTGTAGTATAATAATATTCCATTACATTCATATATCCCAACTTGCTCAGCCTTTCCCCAATTGATGGTCATCCCTTCAATTTCTACTTGTTGCCACCACAAAAAGTGCTGCTATAAATATTTTTTGTACAATTAGGCCTTTCCATTTTTTAAATCTCTCTGGGATGCAGATCTCCTAGTGGTATTATTGCTGGATCAAAGGGTATGCATGGTTTGCCCTTTGGGCATAGTTAAAATTGCTCTCTAGGATGATGGAACAGTTCACAACTCCACCAGCAGTGCATTAGAGTCCCAATTTTCCCACATGCATCCCCAATATTTTTCATTTTTATTTTCTATCACATTAGCCAATCTAACTGGTGTGAGGTGGCAGCTCAGAGCTATTGTATTTTGTCTTTCTTTAATCGCTAGTGATTTAGAGCAGTTTTTTATATGAGTATAGATAACCTTGACTTCATCTTAATACTGCCTGTTTATATCCTTTGACCATTCATATGCATTGGGGAATGACTTGCATTGTTATAAATTTGACTCAGTTCTCTATATTTTGAAAAATTAGGCCTTTATCAGAGATATTTGCTATCAAATTGTTCCCCCTTTCTGCTTTCTTTCTAATCATGGTTGCATTGGTTTTGTTTGTACAAGAATTTTTTCATATAATAGAATCAAAATAACCCATTTTACATTTTGTAATCCTTTTTATCTCTTGTTTGGTTCTAAATTCTTCCCTTCTTCATTGATCTGACAGGTAAACTATTCCATGCTCTCCTAATTTACTTATATTATCACCTTTTATATTAAATCATGTACCCATTTTGACCTTCTCTTGGTATACAGTGTAAGATATTATTCTATACCTAGTTTATGCCATGTGGTTTTCCAGTTTTCTCAGATGTTTTTGTTCAATAATGAGTTCTTGTCCCAGAAGCTAAGTTCTTTGGGTTTATCAAACACTACATTCTATGGTTATTTACTACTGTGTCTTGTGTACTTAATCCATTCCACTATCCACTATGCTGTTTTCAAACAGTACCAGATAGTTTAGATGATTACTGTCTTATAATAAAGTTTGAGATCTGTAGAGTTAGTCTCCACCTAACTTCTCATTTTTTTTTCATTAATTTCCTTGATATTCTAGACTTTTTGTTCTTCCAGATGAATTTTGTTATGGTTTTTATAGCTCTGTAAAGTAATTTTTGGTAGTTTGATTATGTGGCACTGAATAAGCCAATTAATTTATAGGCGATGGGCTTTGTTTGAACTTTACTATCACCAGTATTGGTTTAAATCATATACACAGTCAGGTGAATATAGAAATCTATCTTACCCAATAGGGAAGTAGGAGAGGAGGACATTAGTAAACAGGCACAGGGAGGGCACATCAGGGAAGAGGTAGAGAGAAGCCAAAGACTGGTGAGGAGAGAAAGGGTGAAAGGAGAGAGAGGACAAACAAGAGGAAGAATAGGATGGAGGGAAATACACAGGTAGTAATTGTAACTGTGAATGTGGATGGGATGAACTCTCTCATAAAATGGAATCTGATAGCACAGTAGATTAAAAAAAATGAGAATCTTGTAATATATTGCTTACAGAATCATACACAGGGTAAATTTAAGGGGATGTAGCAGAATCTGTTGTTTCAGCTGAAATTAAAATAAAACAGGGGTAGCAATACATTCAATAAAATAGAAGGATTTCAAGTTTTCACAAGAAGAAGACCAGAACTGAACCAAAAATTTGATATCCAATATCAAGACCCAAGAGAAGGCTAAAAAGATAAATAGGGAAAAGAAAACATAAGGGACTCAATGGAGCTGAACTGTTTACATCCATAGGGAAGAGGATACTTGTAATGCTTAAAAACTGTGCCACTAATAGTTCAGCTGAAGGAATATACATAGACAGAGCATACATAAGGTGAATGTGAGGGAATGACATAAAAAAGAAAGGAAGCCTAGTGGCTGATTGTTAAGGGGGAACACAGGAGGGAGGGTTCTTCAACCAGTGTTAGTACCTTGGGTACAGTAGCAGTTACATGGGGTAGTACCAGTGTGGGATGGAGGAGTCAATTAAAACAAGGGCTGTGCAGTAAGAGAGACATTCATAAACCGGAGGGTATCCACATAGGATGGAAATCATGGCAAAGAGGCTAAAATTCATGCCATCTGAGGATGAAGAAAATTGTGGTGTCTCAGTTATTCAGTCAATAACACTCATAAAGTACCTCCTAAGTACCAGGCATGTAGGAAGAAAAGAAAAAAGCAAAAGACAATTCCTTTTCTCAAGGACCTCACAGTCAAATATGGGAGGCAATATATAAACAGCTAAAGTACAAACAAACCATATACAGGATAAATTGGAAATAAACAAGAGAACAAAGGCCCTAGAGCTAAGGAGGCCCATGAAAGCTTCTTGTAGAAGGTGGGATTGTATGGGGACCTAAGTAAAGTCAGGGAAACCAGGAGACAGAGATGAGGAGGGAGAGCAATGCAGGCAGGAGGGATAGCCCATGAAAATGGCCAATTGGGATGAAGTGTCTTGTGCCAAGACCAGCAAGGAGGATGGTGTCATTAGATCACAGACTATCTGGAGGGAGAGTGTAACATTTAGGAAGAATGCAGTGATGCGGTTAGGTTGTGATGGGCCTTGAATGCCAAGCAGAGGATTTTATATCTGATCCTTGAGGTGATAGGAGCCACTGGAATATCTTGAGTAGGGGGAGTTGACATCATCAGACCTGCCTGTTAGGAAGATCACTTTGGCAGCAGCATGGAGGATGGACTGTAGCAGGCAGACACCTGTGGCTGACAGACCAAACAGCAGCTATTGTAGTAGTCTAGGCATGAGGTGATGAGGGATGTCTGCACTGAGCCTCCTTTAGCATAATCTTTTCTTTAGGTGTATGTCAGGCAGGCCTTGTCAAATGGATTAGACAGGTTAGGGATCAGAGTAATGGGTGAATCTTGCAGAAAGAGATTTAGACTTGATGTCAGAAACACCCACCCCAGACTGATTCTAAGAATTCCAAAGTGAATTAAAGCCTGGGGTGCCTCCTGTCCCTCCCTCAGCTTGCTTTACTTCTTCAGCTAGTCTGGCTTGCCTGCCCTGTGAGTGGCAACTGCTTGGTAGGTTAGTGGAGTTTTCTGGTCTCTTCTGTGCTTGAGTTGCTTCCCCAGCTGATGGCTGTGAGAGATGGGCTGGAAGCAGGCTGGCTGTTCTGGAGAATGCCACACTCTAAGGACTCTTGTGTGTTTTTGTGTGTAGTGGTGACAATTGGTCAGCACTTGCTGCTGGTAGTGATGAGAAAGGTGGGCTCTGTCTTTCCAATGATTTCTCCCCTCCAAGATGTTTATGGGGACTGGGCTTGATGGAGGTCTGTTGGATTGGGAGAGCCTGTTCTTTCCAAGGCTCTGGGGTTCAGGACATGGATTTGTCTCCATCTTCATTTCTGGGGAGATTCTGGAGAAGGTGGTGGTGATGTATTAACTTGTCTGACACATGGTGCCCCCCCCACTCTCTCCCAACAGACTTTGAAAGGCAATTGCCCCCACTGTACAAAAGAATTAACAGACCTCCTCAAGCAATCCTGAATGACAATTACTAGGCACTCTTCCTATAATCTACAAAATAATCATGGAGAGGGTTGCTATGGCAACTCCATCTTCTCAAGTTTGCATTCCATGTGCATTTTCCTGATGTTTTTGACATTTCCTTTAGATTTTTTCCAGAGGAAATTCGGTGGAGACTATTGATTACTTAACAGCCCCAAACCAATGATCTAGTCAAGGAGAGATCTGTACTGCCAGCCATGAATGAATGAAAAAGCATTTAAGCACTTACTATGTGTAAATGTTGTAGTACATACCTCCCGTGCCAATTCCCACTTCCACTTTCTGAACATCAAAAATCCGTGTTTATGTCTTCAATGTTATTACCCAAAAGATGTGTAATTTGTTGGAAATGTGATTCAAAGGGAATGAAGGGCAATAGGAAGGAGAAGAACGGAACATCTAGTTCTGGAACTTGCCTCAGGGGAGCTGTTCCCCCTAATCTCCACCCTTCCTCATTCTTAACCCTACACAGCCTCACATTATCCTGAACATTCAGTAGGTTCTCAACAAATAATTTATATTCTACAACAATTTGACTTAAAATCTAATAAACAAGGAACTGTCTAACTCAGATTTTGTTGATCATCTACTCTGATCTTCCTCAAATTTTTTGAGCCTAGAATGGTGTTCCAATTCTCCCAACTCTTTGATGTATGTAATTGCTACTGTGATTTTTCTTCTTTCTGACTCTAACAAACAAGAAAAGTTTTGATGCTGCAGGCCTAGAGTCAGGAGAAGGCTTCCTTTGGACAGTGTCAGTGAATGCAGAAGTCTCTGAGTATCTCTCTTGTGCCAGGCTGTCAGAGTAGTCTTGAGCCCCAGCAATCTCTTAATTCACGGTATGTGCTGGGATGAAATGAGATAGTGGGAGTTTATTGGACAGTTAACAGTACCAGATTTACTTTGAGTTAAAACAGCATAGAAATCAACAAAAATAGAGTGACACAGCTTGTCTGGATACAGACCCTCTCATCTCCATATAAACACATCTGGTTGTCAGAGTAGGGTGTCAGGGAAGAGTATGAGGACTTGAGTGGCCTTCAGAAATTCATCAGGTTGGAGAGGTCCTGACTGCCCATTGGAGGGACTTTTTATGGCCTTAGAGGACCAGAAAATTTCATTAGGGAAGGAGAAGGAGCAGGAGGAGAAGGAGGGAGGTCCCTTTTCCCCTGAGACTGGGCACTATGAGCAGCTCGACATTTGCCTGCCCCTAACCCCCTACATTTCCCCTCTCCCACTTCCTTCCTACACCTTGGCCTGAGAGATCTTAGAAATTCCTGCACTTTCCTGTGCATGAGATAAGCCCCACCTACACCCCTCCTGCTACTGCCCCTCCTGCTCCCCCTCCTGCCCCTCCACATTCTCCCACCCCCTATATTCTCTTCTGTACTTTCTTCAGTCTTCTCCTGAATGGCCCCACCCCAAAATGGTTTATTTTAGTGCCAAGGGGGATGTGTGTGGGCATGGGTAGGGGGTCTTCAGAGTATGCATACCTTTGCTTATGCATGTGTTCTGTGAGTAGGTAGGATTGTATGTGTCTGGGTGTGTGATTTGTAGTATAGTTTGAGATCTGCTACTGATAATCACTAATCTAAAATCCTTTCTTTCCTCCTTTCCCTCTCCATTATCACCCTTGAGATGTTTGTCTCATTACTTATTTAGCCTTAATTTCTGAATGGGCGTTGCCTAAGTCAAACTAAGACCTGGGAAAGACTTAAGCTTAAAAAGGCCAAGGTCTCTCACTGCATTGGGGTCACCTCCATTCATCCTGATTCATATCTAGCCACTAGACTCACGTGGCTCCAGAGGAGAAGGTGAGGCTGGTGACTTTGCACAGCCCTCCCTCACTTAAATCGAATTCACTTGTCAGTCATGGCATCATCACCTCCAGAAAAGATAAACAATAACAATATCCTTGAGATAGTGGACCTCTTTTTAAAAAGTTTCATTGATATTTTCCATTTCTTATATCACCAGGGTATCCTGTGTATTTCTTTTTCTCCTCATCCTGGAGAACCATGCCACGTGACAAACAGGATTTTTCCCCCCCTTTTAGTGAGAAAAAAAAAGGGAGCAAAAGTGATTGATGCAGTTGGCAAAATGTGTGACACCCGTGGACGTCTCACCTCCTGGATGGAGTAGGTTGATGGTGTCCCAGGGCTCAGTCTCCCCTCATGCTTAGTGTTCCCTGGTATATGCCATACTTAGGGTACTTACTTTTCAGCCATTCTTTGTCCTTGCATAAGCTTCCTCTTATTGCCTTCCTCTCCTTTCTCTTCTCTTCCCAGGACAGAGATTCCTTCAGACAGTAATAATGATTAAACAACTCACATTTCTATACAACACTGAGATGGACATAGTGCTTTCTTTACAAAAGCCCTGATAGGCACAAGATGCCAGGATCATTCTCATTTTACAGATGAGGAAACTGAGGCTGAAAAAGGTTAGTAGGCAAGAGGGGCACAGGCCTGCATGAGAAAATGACAGTTACCAGTCAACACTTCTAGAAGGCATGACCTCCATCATAGCTGACCCCTCTGGCCCCCTTCATTTCATTATAAAAGCCTTGACCAATAGATGGTTCATATTTCTACAGTGTTTCATTTATATAGAGATTAGGGCTAGGTGGCTTAGTGGATAGAGCACTGGGCCCATAGTCAACAAGACCTGAGTTCAAATCTGTCCTCAGACAATTATTCATTGTGTGACACTGGGTAAATCACTTAATCCTGTTTGCCTCAGTTTCCTTACCTGTAAAATGAGCTGGAGAAGGAAAAGGCAAACCACTCTAGTACCTCTGCCAAGAAAACCCCAAATGAGGTCACAAAAAGTCTGACATGAATGAAAAATGACTGAACAACAGAAGTATACAGAGAGCCATCTTACAGAAGAAAAAAAATGTTAAAGAAAAATTCAGTGAAGCCAATCAATGCACTTAAAATATCTGAAAACAAATTCGTGCTGCCATCCCTGTGGAACTTTCAGCTCTGGAAAAGAACAGTGAGACTTGTCTCCTTCCTCTTTTTAAGGGTCACGCTTATTTAAGTTTTTATCACTCCTACAGAGTTGGTCTCCATCAACAGGATGTACTTTTCTCTGTAAGCAGGGACTGCTTCCTTTTTGTCTCTGCACTCCTAGCACCCAGAGCAGAAAGTGGCACGCAGTATGCTTTTAATAAATAGGGTTTTGACCAATTTAGTGCCATTGAAGATGCTGTCATAGTCTTCTGCTGACATCTGGTGGTCAAAAAAGATACTGAAGATTATTATAGCAACGTTCAGGTGCCATCTTGTGGACACGCGGAATATTGCATTGGAGGGAAAGTTTCAGGCTAGGAAGAATCTATTCTGCATTTGAGATCCCTGTCTTGTTCCTATCGCAGATATTATACTGTTAGCCTGTCATCTCGCGTCCAAACCTCCTCATTTTAGGCGACATATTTGTAGAATTTTATCCTATGTTACAGCTGCTTCCTCATTAAGCAGGCAGAATGGAACTAAATTAAATTCTCAATTTATGAAATGAAGAGTGTACTGAACTCCTTCAGCGTCAATATGAACTCAGACTAAGTCATCACCATCAAAAGTATCTTTTTAACTCTCCATCACATCAGAAGTCTTCTGATACAAGATCAGCCTTCATAGCAGTGGTGACAGCTGGTTCTACCCTCTGTTGTGGTGAGGTGGACGAAGCCTTAATGTTGCCCAACCAAAGGAGTGAAAAATTTTTAGGAAATAACCGCAAAAAATGACCGATCCTTGTCTGGAAGGAAATTTATGGAAGAAATACCAAGTTTGAATGAGATTGCACCAGGGTGAAATCTGGCCTTTAGGTAAATATTTGCCCAGGGTCCTGGATCTTGTTGTTGTTGTTCAGTCACTCAGTGATGCCCAAATTTATGTGATGCTGTTGACTCTTATCTGTGGGGTTTTCTAAGCAAAGATATAGGAGCAATTTGCTATTTCCTTCTCCAGTGTATTCCTGTTTTCCAAATGAGGAACTGAGGCAAATAAAAGTTAAGTAACTTGCCCAGGTTCATATAGGTAGTAAGTGTTTAAGCCCAGACTTGAACCCAGATCTTCCTGGAACACTGAAACCCAGTGTTCTATCCACCACACCATCTATCTGGCCTGTCCAGGGCAAGCAAAAAGAAATCCAATACTCCTGTGAGTATATAACAACAGAGAGTGAGGCTACAGCTGTAATCATTACCCTCAGAAGTAAGGCTATAATTCCAATCCGGGTTTTCTACTTCCAAATCTTGTCTTCTTGCTGAGAAAAGGGATGTTTTTCTATTATATTAACAATCAGTTATTAAATTAGGGGAAGACATTTCATCAGGGAATATTCTTCCTTCCCAGCCAAGAAGAGAAAGGCTGTTCCATCAAGCATGCAGCCTGGTCTCCTGACTTGGGAGAAGGAGAATAACACCATCCTTTAAAGGCCTGAGGAAACAGTACCCTGAGGCTACATCTGTAGGCACAATGAAAACCTACCTGAAATCATTCCTCAATGAATAATAAACTGTAGCCCCTGGTCATACCCTTCTCAATTCACTAATTCTGCTCTCTCACCTTCACCCGCAGTACTCAAACTCAGTTCTCCATTCTCCTCTTCCCCCACAGGCCCATCCCTCCACTCGACAGCTTAGTATCCCACTCTAAAGCTACTCACCTAGCACTGTGTCTTCTGGAATGCCAGCTCCCCAGGTAACAAACTTGCTTTTACTTTACATCTTTCCCTTTCCCACTCTGAGATCTACCTGTCTCCCGCTTGATGACACAGCCTTCCTGGCCTCCCTTTCAAGCACTGGTTACACTTTCACTCAGTCACTGTACTCATTAATTAAGGTAGAAGAGTTGGAATATTCCTTGCTTTCCACTGTCACTTCTAGGCTGTCCTTCTCCCATCACTCAATAGCTTCTTTGGTGAGGGACACTCAATCCATATCTACCACTCACTCAAAAATCTAGGCTGTCTACAGGCCTCCAGGACACTGCCCTTCTTTCCTTAAAGTGTTCAGTGTCTGGCTCATAGTCTTTCTCTTCTCCCCAACTACTGTCCTCGTATTAGGGGACTTCAACATTCACTTTGATAGTCTCTCCAACACCCTAAACTCATGATTCCTTCAGTTTACTCATCTCAAGTGACCCGCTACACTACCTCACCTGCACACAAAGGTCATACCTCTGATCTTGGCATCACCCACAAATAAGACACCTCCATATTCAAGAAGTATGAAATGCTCTCATCTGATCACATCTATGGTCATTCTACCTCTCTCCACCTTGCAACTCCAAACTCATCACAACCTCGAATGCCTCACCCCCTCAGTTTTTTCCCAGGCCATCATCCCTGCACTAGCTGCACTCTCCCCCCTTCTCTATCTTGATCCCTTGGTGAACTAGGTGAACTCTAAACTGTGCTCTTCTCTTGAGTTTCTTGAGCCCTCCCTTCCCAGGAAAACCGCTGCCTTGAATCACTGCCATCATCCATTGCTTTTGTTCTGTCACACATGCTACTGAGTGAAGCTGGAGAAAATCAGGAAACGATAATGGCTGAGTCCTCTCAATTTTATGCTACTTAACCTCAACTAGGCTCTCTGTGCAGCAAAGCAATCTTTTTATGCCTCTCCAATTATCTCACGATCCCACTCACCACTAAAGTTATTACAAACTCTTCCATCTATCCTCAAATGTCCCACAATTCCCCTTCCTGTACCTTATTAGTTGAGAACCTTGCCCCAGAATTTACTAATAATGCTGGGGCCATTTGAGGGAGCTGAAAGCTCCCTCTTCTCCCCTCTTCATCTCCCATCAACTCCATGTCTTCTGCTACTATCTCCTCCTTCACTCCAGTTTCACATAATAAGGCAGCCCTTCTCCTCACCAAGGCAAACCCCTCTACATGCGGAAGGGATCCCATACCATCCTATCATCCAGCAGACTGCCCCTTTTATTATCCCCACATTCACTAATTTTCGGTCCCTCCTTGTCCTCTGGATGCTTCCCTATGGACTACAAGCATACTCATGGGTCCTCCATCCTCAAAGATCCTCATTTGATCATCCATCCCTTAGCTCTCCTGCCTTTTGCAGCTAAACTCCTGGAGAAAGTCATCTGTAATAGGTTCCTCCACTTCTTTTCCTCTCACTGTCTTCTTAACTCTTTGCATTCTGGTTTCTTTAACATTCAACTGAAACTGCTCCCTTTAAAGTCATCTAACCATCTCTTAATTGCCAAATGGATTGGCTTTTCTCAGTCTTCATCGATCTGGATCTGTAGCCTTTGACACTGTTGATGTCCCTCTTTTCCTTGTTATTGTCTTCTCTCCTTGTTTACGGGATGCTCTCATTTGGCACAGAAGGAGCTTCAGAACCTCACCTCCTTCTTAGCTTTCAGTTTTCTTATGCCTTATACCCCATTCTCCATATATTTTGCAATCCAGTCAAACCAGCCTCTTTGCTGTTTTGTGAAGAAGAAACTCCATCTCTAGATTCTAGGTATTTTCATCAGCTGTTCCTCATGCCTATAATGTTCTCCTTCCTCATCTCCACCTGCTTGGTCCCCTGGCTTCCTTCAACACCTAGCTAAAATCCTATCTTCTATACCTTGCCTCACTCAGTGAGAACCTGAAAAGACCTTCGCTTAAAAGGCACAAGGTCTCCCACTACATCTTAGTCATTCTCATCGATATCTGGCCACTGGACCCAGATGGCTCTAGAGGAGAAAGTGAGGCTGGTGACTTTGCACAGTCCTCCCTCACTCAAATCAAGTATACCCCAAGTCATGTTATTATCTGCCTTATGTCATAGTCCCCTTCGAAAACGAAGGACAAACCACAACCATACTGACTGATTCAAATTTATATTTATATTTATATATATACATATTCATATTCATATATTATACTATATTATATTATATTATTATAATATACAATTACACATTATATAATTATATACAATATTTTATATATTGTAATATTATATATAACATATTATATGTTATAATATATAATCATTCCTAAAAATGAATTGTCAAAGCATATGAACAATTTTTCTTTTCATTTATTTATCTTTAATGTTTTTGTTTTTAATTTCAGTTCCAAATTCTCTGACTCCCCTTAACACCAATTAAGAAAGCAAGCTACGTGATATAAATAAAACACGTGAAGTCATACAAAACACAATTCCACATTAGGCATGTTTTAAAAATAAAGGATGAAAAGCAAGGAACAAAAAGAAAGTGAAAAATGTATGCTTCAGTCTATACTCATTCTTTACCGGTTCTCTGTCTAGAGGTAGATAGCATTTTTCATTATGGGTCCTTTGAAACTGTCTTGGATCAAAGTGTTCATCAGAATAGTTTCAAAGTTGATCAACATTACAATTTTGATGGTACTGTTTAAAATATTTTCCTCCTCCTACTCATTTCAATTTACAACAATGCATAAAAAATCTTCCTAGGTTGTTCAGATACCATCCTGCTTACAGCAGAATAACATTTCTTATGGCCCAATAACATTCCTTCAGCCATTCTTTAACTGATGGGCATCCCCTTAATTTTCAATTCTTTGTACAGGCAATTTCCAAAGGAAGAAATTTAACCTATGAGAAACCATATGATAAAATGCTCCATATTACTAATAATTAAATAAATGCCAACTAAAAGAACTCTCAGGTTCCACCTCAAACCCACCCCAATTTGGAAAACAAAAAAGGTTGCAGGGACTGTGGGAAAACATAATGGAGATGTGAACTGTTCTTGTAACTCAGGAAAGTTAGAAGTATACCCCAAAAAACTAAAATATGAATATTTTGAACAAGAACACTAATACTAGGTTTATTGCAAAAAGAGTCATCATCTATGCAAATTATTTAGAGCACTTCCTTTTATAGTAGCCCTAAACTAGAAATTAAGGACTTAGCCACCTAATAGGGAATGTGTAAACAAACTGTTGCAAAAGAACATTAGGTAATATTATTTTGCCATAAGCAATGGTGAAATGGGCAGTTCGAGAGGAAAATGAGCAATATTTTGATGAGTGAAGTGAGCAGAACTAGAATAATTCACACAACATCAAAGGGAAAAAAGATTTTGAAAGCTATTGGAATTCTAATTATTGCAATGATAAATCTAGAGTTCAGAGGATTGGAGATGAATCACTCCAGCCACCCATGGCTTTTGTGATAGGGGTTATAGATTAAAATCCAGAAAGAAATGCACATCTGGACTTAGTCAATAGAGGAATTTGTCTTTCTGGACTCTGAGTACTTATTGTGATGGTTATGTTATTGTTCTGGTTAGAGACTATTAAGTTGAATTACATAAATTTGAAGTAATTAAATTCAATTCCCTGAAAGTTTTTAAAAATCGGTCTGCAAGAGCCAGTTACATGGGCGGCAGTCCTAGGCGGGAACTGTCCTTTGCCCCTTTTCAGGGGTCTAAGATGGGGGATACAAACCTGGCCCCCACAAAGACATATTGTTCCTGCACCCAGGTCCCTGAGGGAGGGGATCCCCAGGGAGAGGCAGGGACCCCTAAAAGGGAGGGTGTGTGCCCCGCTGACAGACTTCAGGATGGTCCCTGCAGGGGCCCATAAAGGACATTGCCCCCCCCGGGTCACCAAGGTGACCGGCTCAGGAGGGTAAGGAGACGGGGCGTTTTCGGACTCGGCCAAGGGGGGAAGCTGAGGACGCCTCCTTGTGTAACAGGGGTTTGTTTTTCTTGGGGGGGGGTCGGAGGCTCAGGGGAGACGGGTTGGGGGAAGGGGAAAATAAGGAGGAGAAGAGGGGGCTGAGACGGGGTGTGCCCGACGACGTCCAGGGAAGCGGGGCGTCCTTGGAGGCGGGAATAAAAACAGCCACACAATGACGGGAAAAGTCGGGAAACAAGGGATTGGGGGGGGCTCCGCTCCCCAATGCGCTCTTTGACCCCAGGACCGGAGGGTCCAAGAGAACCACTAGCCGCGCCCCCCCAACCCGGACTTAGCCCCGGACACCTGAGAAAGGGGAAGGGGAGGGGGCACCCCACAAGGGCTTTCGGCGGGTCCCACCCCACCCTTACCCAGGCCTGGGCAGGGAGGCCGACCTAGAAGAGTCTGAGGGGCCCAGGAATAAAGTGGGGTACGGGTTGGGGGGGATGGGCGGTGTGAGGACCTCCAGCAGCAGCCCTACCCCGCCCCCCTCAACTGATAGGCCCCACCTTAGCTGGGCGAGGATTCCACTAACTGCTGTGATGTCACATCCGGAGGCGGGGCTTACCCCAGCCAATGGAGCCCGAGCAGTAACCATGGAGAAGGCGGGGCTGACCCCAGGATGCTGAAGAGGGCGGGCCCTGTGACCTCAGGCAGGGAGTGGGGCTCCCCTTGTGACCCCTGGCTGGGCCAGAGAAGGCCAAGGCCCTGTTTCCCTCAGCCCTCAGGCACGGCCTAGGCTCAGTCAGCCAGGGAGACACCCTAGTTTCTCTCAGGCGGGCCTGGGAGGAGGGGGCGGAAGACACGCCCTCAGTGACGCAGCAAGTCCCGGAAACAGACCCTGGTGACCCTAGCGCGTGCAGTGTGAGAAGGGGGGCAGGGTGTCTGTGATTGACGATCCGGAGGCGGAGCTCAGGCCCAGAGGTGGGCGGGGCCATACCCCAATCTGCCCCCCCGGAGGCGGGTCCAGGATGAGAGAAGGGCAGGGGCGGGGCGGGCCCCAGAGGGAGGGAGGAAGGAGGGGCTACCAAAAGTAGTCTCATGGTAGGTAGGGTATCCCTTGTCTTTCTAAACACCATCAGTCAAAGATAGGGAGGAAAGAGCAAGAATAAACGTGGCATGGGGCCGCAAAACGGGACTGGGAAAAAAGCAACTTTAAAAATGAGAAATTGTGATAATCAGCATAGAGTTCTACCAAACACCTCCTGTGAGTCAAATATGATACTAACTACTGAAGCCAGAGGCAGAAAATTCAGAGAAAGAAAACTACAATAAAGTTTGTCAGAGCTGATAGGGACTATAGAACAGAGACTGTCACAAGTGGAGGGAGCAATAGAACACAGAATATCAGAGGTGACGCAGTGTGAGAACATAGAACATCAATTCTGGAGGGCCCCGAGAAAGCAGAACCCATCAGTTCCTGCAGGGCACTTAGAAAATATAATTTTGATGTCTGGAATGGAGATGGTAAATTAGCTTCCGTAACTACCCATCCTGCCCTGCACCAGGGTTTGCAGGTGGCTCACCACTTCCAAAGGACTCATTCTCTGCTGGAATGGGTGATGGCAACTACTTGGGCAGCCTGGCCAAGTCAGGGGACTTACCCTAGTCCCCTAGCCAATGGCAGAGTTATGCTGATGTACAGCAGGTGATAAGGCAACCGGGTATGAAGAATGCTATATATAGGTAACACCAGAGGTCCTGATGAGATTTTTACAGCGGGCGTGAGAGACATAGTGCTTCAGATGGCGCCCTCTGAGCATTTTGGGCCCTTAGTGGCCATACCAGACCCGTATATGGGATAGCCCATCAATGTGGTGACCCACACTGTTGCAGATCTAGGAGAGGCTTAAAACATATGCAGCAAAAAGGGAGTCTGTACTACAGTCACCAAGGAAAAGAAAGAGAAAGGAGCCCTGAAAGGACCTGTCATGGTTACCCTTAATCAGGTGTGGGCTGACCTGATAGAGGCTGGGGCAGACAAGATTAAGTTAGAGGGGCAGACAAATAAGGTATTGTTGTGATGAGGTCTAGAGGTTAGGGGTGCTGGAGTCCAAAAATCACGACACATGGATCCCTCCTGAAAGAATTCAACCCAAGCCTTCTTTCAGCCAAACACAAGGTTTATTAAAGATCCACCATATTATCCAGACTCTTAGGGAATCTGAACATCTGTGAGCTATTGGCTAAAATGTGAAAATCTGAGCAGTGGCTAGATTATAAGAATCAGAGCATCTCAATAGACACAAGATGGACCTTATATACAGAAAGACTATGGGAGGGATCTAGGAGTGGACAAGTCGTCTATGAGATAATAGAATGCCAGGGACCTGGACCACATGGCCAAGGGAGAGTGGAGCCTAGATAGGATTAAGGGTGGAAAGTGGCCATAGGGAGTTAAGAAAATGGAGGGCTCAGCTAGGTTAAAGGTAACAGAATTGGGAGATCTAGTGTAATCACAATGAAAGGCTAGTTGATGGGATTATAGCCTCAGGGGAACCAGAGATTTGGCCATGTGGGAAAGTCCAGGGTTTTTCCCTCTCGGGGTCTAGCTCCCATCCTCATCAGGTGGAACTGTGGAACGGTTGAAACCTGTACATCGGTTCAGGCCATTGACCAACAAGCTCCCTGAGTTGACAGCCCTAGAGGGTTCAGGACCAAGGTTGAGAGCAGTGTGATTACAGGATTTCATGAAGGGCTCAGCTTGTGCCCAAGGAGCCTCTCAGGAGGAAGACTGGCTTTTTCTCTTCGACTGAGGGGAAGAGCAAGGGATCCATTTTGCAGAACCAAGTAAACTTGCAATTTATTAGTTGCAAAAGAAAATTCAAAGGGTGTTAGCATTGGTGGATGCTGGGGGAGAATGTTTTTTGGTGTATGACAATCCTGAGTGGTTTCCTGGGGAGGGTGCTGTCATAGATGGATGTAGGGGACACTGAATTCAGGTTATGAATGCATCTATTCCACTTGGAATAGGAAGGATGCCCTCTAGAGAATATGAAGTATAATTATTTTCTCAATTACCAAATATATCCTAGATATCTATACACTATAAGGGTTTCTGTGAGTGAGTTTTGCTTGTGTGTCCTTGTGATAAAAGCAGTCGCCAGGAGTTATGTGAAGCATGCACCCGTGCTGCTTCTGACCCCTCGCTGGGTTACTAAGGTGAGCAGTATCATTTCCAGGAGGACGTAAGGAAATTGGAGAGATTATTTTAGAACTTGAGGTTGGTATAGTTCAGCCAATACACAGCCCTTATAACTCCCCGGTGTGGCCAGTGTGAAAGCCCGATGGCTTGTGGGGTGTGAGTGTAGATTATAGGGAATAGAATATGGTTGGACCTCCCTTTGCCTGTGGAGATACCTTTTGTAACAGTCCTCTTGAACAAATTAAGCCAGGAGGTAGGGGTAGGGACTTATCATTATGTTTTGGATTTGGCAAATGCTTTTTACTCCATCCCTATTGCCCCAGAAAGTCAAGAACAATTTGCCTTTTTGTGGGAAGGGTGCCAATGGGCATTTCAAGTGTTACCCTAGGGCTATTTGCCTAGCCCTACTTTGTGTCATGGCCTCCTGGCAACTGATTTTACTGAATGGCCCAAGCCACAACTGTGAAAATGTATCACTATATTGATGATATCATGTTAACCAGTAACTCTCTTGCAGACTTGGAAGCCACTGCCCCTACCTTGGTGGCTCATCTACATGAGAAAGGATGGGCAGTCAATCAAGACAAGGTCCAAGGGCCTGGCTTATCTGTCAAATTCTTGGGTGTTCTTTGGTGGGTAAGCTGAAGGTTGTGCCTTCTGCACTTACTGATAAGATAGAAACCTACCCCACCCCTACAACTGTAAAACAACTGCAGGAACTTTTAGGTTTATTGGAGTATTGGAAGTCATTCATTCCTCACTTGGCTCAGATCTTGAAGCCCCTATATGGTCTAACACATAAAGGGGGGCAATGGGGCTGAGATGAAGAATGTTCCTGAGCCTTTAGCACTGCCAAGGTGGCCGTCAAGGCTGTGCGGGCTTTAGGTGTCTTTGATCCTTCCCAACCTTGTGAATTGGATGTTCATGTGACCCCAGAGGGATATGGATGGGGATCTCAAAAAAATGGAGAGAACCTGACAATCAGTAGGGTTCTGGTCACAGTTATGGAAGGGAGCAGAGGTGCAGTACTCTCACTCAAGCCTTCTTTCAGCCAAAAACAAGGTTTATTGAAGATTCACCATATTAGGTAGACTCTTAAGGAATCTGAGCATCTGTGGGCTATTGGCTAGATTGTGAAAATCTGCACCTCTTAATGAAGACAAGATGGACCTTATATACAGAAAGACTGTGGGACTGTGGGAGGGATCTAGGAGTGGCCAAGTAGTCTATGAGGTAATAGAATTCCAGGGAAATGGAGCCTAGATAGGACCAAGGGTGAGAAGTGGCTTGGGGCCGTAGGGAGGCAAGACAATGGAGGGCCAGGCTAGGTCAAGGATAACAGAATTGGGGGATTGGGTGTAGCCAAAAAGAGGGGCCAATTGAGGGAATCATGGCTTCAGGGGAGCACCAGAGATCTCCTTGATCAAGTGGGAGAATTCAAGGACAGTCCAAAGGTTTTCTAGGGCCCATAGACAAATGGGGCCCAAATTGGGACAAAGGTGTCACTTTGGGCCCATACCCCATCAATGAGAGAGAAGGGCAAAGTAATCAGTGGACTGAGTTACGAGCCTTGTGCATTGTAGTGACCCATGAGAAAGACCCTTTAACCATATGTAGATAGTTGGGCTGTATTCCGTGGCCTAACCATGTGGTTTCTATTCTTTCCAGTATTGGGTGAGCAATTGCCCATTGTGGGGTATTGACATGGGGAATGGACTGGTGGTCTTATAGACAGCAAAAGGTTTTAACCATGGATCATGGACCAGGGAATGATGATGCTGATGCATTAGCATGAATATGGTGGCTTGAAGATGCACTGGCCTCAGGTGTGGCATAATGGTTGCATCCTAGATTACAACATGCTGGGCCCCACAACATGTGGGTGGTTGTTAAGCAATGGGGTTTACCCCTGACCTATGTAGATGTTGTATCTAAAGGAGGCTGTGTGGCTTTTTCCAAACAGACCCCTGGTGCATACCACAGGCAGACAGTGCCATGACACGGGGCTTCTGACTCCTGGCAAGGTGGCAAATTGACTATATTGGGCCAGTCCCACTTTCACAAAGGATTTGGTATGTTTTGACATGTGTTGACCCAGCTACTGGACTGTTAGTGGGATTTCCCACCCAGTATGATGATCAAGCCCATACAAAGAGGGGACTGGAGCAATTGTTGACTGCATATGGGAGCCCTGAAGTGGTGGAAAGTGACCAGGCACTCACTTTTCTGGTCACGCTATACAATCCTGGGTGAAAGACCAGGACATAGACTAGTGCTTCCATACAGCCTATGGTCTGCAAGGGGCTGGCATCATAGAACCATACAATGGGCTCCTGAAGCAGACTCTGAAGGTGGAACAAGGAACTATGAAAGAGTGGGCCACTCATATATGGAGCCCTTAATGAATGGCCTCAGTGAGGACAGGTGGCCCCACTAGATGCCCTTTTGCACTATGCTTCCTCCCCAATACAGCTACAAGTACAGACTAAAGATGAGTTTTGAAATCAGGTTGGGACAGCAAAACAATATCCTTTTGCCAGCACCTACTGTGCTGAACCCAGGAGATACAAAGGTGTGGACATGGACATGGAATTTCAAATAGGCCATTGCTGATTGGCTGGCTCTGTTGGCCCCTTGTGGGGCAGGACTACAAGCACGACTTCTTTGTGTGCCATGTGTGATGGCTGTGTGGCCGCCAGCCCTGACAGTGGTGTACCTGCGCCCAGAAGAGGGGAAAGCTATTTTATGGGGGACATTTGTATGGACTCTGTAGATTTACCACACACCCCCTGTGGCTTTCCACATTGACCCCTCTCTAACCCCTACTGGGCAAGAGATGAAAGTCTGGTGAACAAACCAGGCCAGAACCCTATTCCAGCAGTGGTGTTGTCACAAGATAAATCACTCATGTGTATACTTCCTGATGGTCAGGATTTACCTTTGTTAGTGACTTTGTGCTATTTTTCTTATCATCCTTAAGGTACAGAGAACCCAACTGCAATTGTTCATTGACTGGTCCCACAGGCTGGCTGGGGTGGCGAAAATATATCAGCTTGTTGGGTCTGCACTGAGATCCCAACTAGTACGGCACTTGGCTTGCCATGGAGAATTCATCCATGGAACTCTACCTGGACTGATCCAGAGGGATAGAAGGATAAGACAATCCATCCCATGAGCCACATTATCAGGGAATAGGTTAACCAAGCTTATCCCCCTTTAGATTACTCAGTATGAGATGGATGGGGTGTACCACTGCCTCTGTGGTAGAGCTGATCGTCCCTGCTGAGAAATGTGTGGAATGTAGGCAGGCCAGATACTAGAGTAACAGGATGAACACCTATGCCCCTATGTCACATCATAAAGGTTGTCAGTACTGTGAATACAACTATCCAGAAGACCAATGGTACCAAAACCCAGTATTAAATTAAAACTAGTGCCCTGTGTACTTTGTAGTCCTCTAGCCTCCTCCTGGGCTGTCACTTCTTGTCCTGTTCCTTGCTGGTGCACAGGTGAGCCAGCTCTGATTTCTAGGCACTGGCTCTCTGTCCCTCTAGGACGTGAGAGGATGTTCAATTCTAGCCCTCCCCTGCTTCCTGCACTGTTAGAGAGATGACAGAGAGGCAAAGATCTGACACATAGCAGTAGTAAAACAGCCAGTGTCATTTATGCTATTTATCTTCCAATTAGGATCTATCCAACTCTCCCTGGAGTTTCATATTGTGACATATGTTCTGTGTCCAATTACACACAAAGAAGATCTAGTGCTCATGAAATCCTCATCTGCTGGGATAAGTGGTGGTGTGTACAGGGGTTTGGTAAGAGGTTAGGAGTTTGATTTGATGTGAGACCAAATCAAAATGAGTCCTTTCAATCACTGACTGCCCCTGTCACAGCATTGCTCTGGGGAGGACATGGGTGTCACCACAGTCTCTGCCTCTCTCCTGGCCCCACTCCAGTTAAGGAAGCCAAACCACATTGGAGTGCATCCTGGTCCCCAGACAAGTCTCCCCAGGGAATGAAAGGTCTTGTGCTGCTTTCATTCTCCAGTGGCCCCATGGAAGGGCTTCTTATAATCTGAGACTTTTGGACTGTGGAACTCAAGTCACCCTCATGCCCAGGGGCTTAAATCCATGAGATGCCAATGCATCAGTCAGATGGGCAGTAGTGGCAGCTCCCACAATGGGGGCATTATAAAAACTAACTTGTTGAAACAGCTTAAGGGATTGAACCCAGGGATGGCTCCACGCCTACAATACTGCCCACATCCTAGCTTTCACAGTTTGCCAGGGGGCTGTCTCTAACACAATCTACTCCCCCCGTGTTGGCCCCATCTTAGTGGGTGATACAAGTCCCAGGTTAGAGGTGTGTGAAATAGACAGGTGTTGGTATGGGAGCTGCTGAATGCCAGAGTCCTCAGGCAAACCTCTCAGTTCAACAGTCCTGTTAGGACATCATGGAAGGACAGTGGCACTTGGATACTGACCACAGGTGACCTCAGCCTGAAAGGAGAAGTTGATTTGATGGCTCTGGTTGTCCCTGAACTTGTGACTATTAAAGAGATACTGGTGGCCATGCTCAGAGACTGGTATGTGGTGAATGATTTGGCTCTGCTTTCTTCTCAGGTCCTAGTCAGACAGTAGACCAGGACAGTAGACTAGTTGCCTTCACCTGACCAGGCATGTAATACTCTTTTATGGTCCTATGACCTGGCCAGCTTAACTGTCCTGTCAGTTACCCCACAGGTGGTGCATGGACTCTAACTAAATATAAGCTTCCTCCAAAAGTGAAGGCAATCCATTATTTATGACCTCCTGTTGGTATGCCCTAATCAGGAAGCTGAGATCTATCCTTAACATATGAATTGACTAATTAAGCTATGATGGTTGGGCCACTAACCCAGACAAAATTCAGGTAGCCCTACCCCTGGGCCTCCTTCTGGCTGATGATAATACCCTACTGCAAGTATCTATTAATGACACCAATGCAGTGTGTCATCTATGGCCACAATATGAGGCCAGAGTGCACTTACTCTTAGGGTGCTAGACCCCAGCACTGAATGGAACCATGCTGAGCTATACCTCCTTTGGAAAACAGCTCCTTCCTTGATCCTAGACTCTAGTGGAAACTAAAAGGCTGACTGGAGACATTCCAGGTACTCTCTGGCCAAAAATTCCAATCATTCAATATGGTGCTGACTAATGCCAAATCCCTCAGGCAGGTGGAGCCCAAGAATCATCATCATCAAATGGAAGTGTCATATTCAGAGTCAAGCCAGGCCAGGCACAAGGGGAGTTAGCCACCTATGTGAGATCCTTGCTTAGCAACAGGCTGCCACAGAAGCTAGTCCTCTTCCCTCTTACAACCTGGGGCCCTTGTTTTCTGAGCTCCCAGGAGCAGAGTGCTTGGTTCTCAGATGGTACAGACCTCCTTAAACATGGTCAAACTCATTGGAATGCCACAGCAGTACAGTCAGCTGACAGGTCCATCTACTGTGCCTATGGCACCACCCAGTCCACTCAAGGGCAGAACTCCAGATAGCTCTCCTGCTGCTTGAGTCGTCCACCACAAAGGAGATATTTCTCTTCACTCATTCCTGTGCAATAGCTGATGGTCTTGTTGTGTGGTCAGACCAGTGACAGGCTACCAACTGGATGGCAAATTCATCACCTCTTTGGGGAACCTCACTGTATTGAAGTATCTCCTTCAAGCTCAACAACTGGACACCCTACATGACTCATGTCTGCCCACAAGAAACGACCATTCCCAGAAGAATATACTGGAACAGGCAAGTTGACCAGGACTGTGAAGCTCCAATACTTCTTGTCATTTCCTACTTGGCTGCTTTCCTAGACTTCATGATCTCCAAAACCTCATCATTTCATCACAAAATGAAATCACTTGGGAAACTCACACCTCCTCAGCACGTCCTGCCCCTGGGGCTCCTGTCTTCCTCTGGTTGGAAAGGATAGTGGGGTGGATATCTAGGAGCTCCACCCAGATCCTCCAGCATTTAAGGTGGGCACCTAGAGAATTCACCTAATCATTTCCAAACCACTGTTTTCCTGGGCTTCATGATCTCCTAATACTCATCGATCCTTAAGATGAAAACTACTCAGAAACTCTTCATTCTTCAGATCCTTTCCCACCTGATTGTAGCGCTTGAGCATGTTTCCTCACTAGGTAACCTCCTCCAAAAACTCCTTTTCCATTTCTTTTTATATGTTGTCTTCCCCATTAGGTTGTGAGTGCCTTGAGGGCAGGGACTGTCTTATGCTTTTCTCTAAGCAGATAAGCACCTGGCACGTAGTAGGTGTTGAATGGAAGTTTATTGAATTTTGGTCCATGGTGATGTGAAAACTATGCAGCAGAGGACCCATAAGAGAAGCCTCTATATCACCCATGAGGACTATGGTGCCCATCCACAATGATGGTGAAACTTGTCAGTTCCAATGCCACATACAAAAGCCCCTACTAGTAAGGCATCAAAACGGATGTAGCCAGCACCCCCCTGGACAATGGACTCTATAGGACTGGGGCCACGATAAAGAGGTCTCTGGTATACACTGATGGCTGTTGGCACCTATCAAGGGCTGAGGAGGGGTCAGTGCCACACTAACAGCCTGAGCTGGTACTGAGTTTAGACAATGGCACAAGTTTCACATCAGCAGCCACTCAGACATGAGCAAAACCATAAGATGTATCACGTGTCTATTTCATGTCCCATCTCACTCACAAGTAGTAAGGACTGTGGAATGATACAACAGCCTGCTCAAGTAAACCCTAAAGACGCTGGACCCTAAGCAAAGCCTGAAATGCTGAATCAACAGGCTCCCAAGAGCAGTCTTCCCCTCAACAATGCACTGCCAAGAAATGGACAGTTGGTTACCTCTCTCTTTTCTCCTTGGAAACCCTGTGTTAGAGGATGAAAAGGAGGCAAAGAACATATCAAGCCAATACTGGAACTCATAGACCAGATAGTAGATGTTTTTGGTTGTATAAATCCACATCCAGACATCACTTTCTTTTTTCCACCACAACTTGAGAAAATGGGAATTGCAGCTTCTTTATGGCAGGCTCCACAAATACAAGGGTGCCAACAACAACTAAGATGCCTTAAGCCCTTACAGTCATTTTGTTACAATTGCTCATATGGGAAAGGTGTCCACAGTATTTTCTCTCCCCAGAATCATTCATTTCTCCCCAAGAATCTGACCTTTAACCAGGAGAACTCACAGGGAGCAGGGAACTAGTTAGGAAATTACTCTGTCCCTGTTCATCCACCCAGAGAGGTGAGTGGAGAACTGTAGTGGAAAGATACAGGGAGTGAGAGGTGGATTCCTGAGGAGAAAGTGGCTCAGGGGATAGAGAATAAACTATAGCTAATGAAAAAAAGAGAACAGGTGTTTAGATTAGTAGGACAGGAAGCCACTAGAACCTGTATACCAGAGACAGATGAGGAATTGGAGCAGAGGAGAAAGAGATTATCATTAATTATCTATTTGATTAACAGATCAATTATATTGATTCATTAATAATGCCTGGTTCCTACTCTTTCTCTTGATGATTTCCTTGATTTATCTGCTTTGTGACCAGTTCCATTAATTCACCACTGTCCCTTCACTTTACCATGAAGTTAGTATTGAGGATATGAATACTCCTGGGGCAGCCCTGGTCTGAAGCCTCCAGTGGGCTCTACCACAAAACCAGAATACACTAGTGAGACTGACCCAGGTGGTTGCCTCAGCAGGGAACCTTGTGGTATGCTGGGTTTCTGACCCAGGAATACCTGATGGACAGATGCAAGGCTTGCCATTTAACTTCACTCAGGGTGCTCATCTCCACACACATACCCCCAAACCCCACCCTTCTATCAGAGGAATATTTCACCTGCCGCTTATGATTTCTGAGTGAAGAGTCAAACAGGATTTCAGCCCACCACCTGATGACTGGCCAATAAGGCAATTCCCCTGAAGTGGAAAGAGCAGTTTTGGACACAATATTAAGCAATGGTTACAGACCAGTATGGACCTTCCGTCCACTCATGCTTCCTCCTTCAACTTTGGGGAAAATTGGCACCAGAAATGAAATGCTGTCCTTGTGGCTGTACAAACATTCTCTCCCAGCTCTAAACCTAGAATGGCTTCTGTTATACAAGGCTGGTAGGCTTAATGATTAATTATTTCCAGTTGTCAGAATTTGGTTGTTGAAACTGTTCTACAAGCTTGCCAATGGGCCACAGTTCTAATTCCACCTTCTTCAGTAGCCCTTCTTGACTAATATTGAGGGACATCTCTTTTACTTCAAGTCTATGTTCCCATGTGCCTCTATCCCTGGGAAATAAGTTATGCAGGAAATGGGGTACAGAAATCTATCCTGCTCTACAGGAAAATTGAAGGGGAAGGGGATAAGAGAAGGGGAGGAGGAGAGATAGAAGGGAGGGCAGATTAGGGGAAGGGGTATTCAGAATGTATGCCATCTTAGGATGGTGGGAGGAATGAGATGGGGAGAAAATTTGGAACTCAAAATCTTGTGGAAGTGAATGTGGAAAATTAAAAACAAATAAATTAATAAAAAATGAAATTAAAAACAAATCCTAGCCCTCCTACTGAGGGCAATGACTACAGCTATAGCCTCACTGTCAGATTTTGTATACTCAGAGGGTTATTGGCTTGGTTGATTTTTTGTTTGTTTACTAGCCTTTCACAGGGCTGTTCGGTGGTGCAGTGGATAGAACCTGGATAGGCTTGGAGCCTGGAAGATCTGAGTTCAAGTCTGGCCTTTACACCTTACTAGCTCTTTGACCCTGCGAGAGTCAATTAATCCTTATTTTGCTCAGTTCCTCATATGGAAAAAGGGAGCACACTGGAGAAGGAAATGGCAAACCACTCCAGTACCTTTGGTAAGAAAACCCCATAGATAAAAGCCCATGGCATCACATAAAGTTGGACATCACTGAGCGGCTGAACAACAACAGCAGGTCCTGGGACTCTGGGCAAATATGTACCTGAATGCCTGATTTCACACTGGGAAAGTCTAATCCAAACTTGGTATTTCTTTCATGAATTTCCACCAAAACAAGGATCAGCCATTTTTTGCTATTGTTTCCTAAAAAAATTTGGGCTTCTTTAGTTGGGCAACATTAAAGCTTTAGTCACCTAATCACAAGGGAGGATAACATCAACTCAATGGTGTCACCACTGCTATAAAGTCTTATTGTATATCAGATGACTTTTGGTATGATGGAGAGTAATAAATAATTTTACTGCTGATGATTTAGTCTGAATTGATATTGACACTGAAGGAATTCAGTACTCTTCATTCCACAGATTTAGGATTTTATTTAGTTCCATTCTGCCAGCTTAACCTGAAAGGATCTGTAAAATGGGCTAAAATTCAGTAAAAAAATGGTTGAAAATGAGTTGCAGCCTCAAACCCGAGATGAAAGACTAAAAGTGTAATAACTGCAAGATATTACAAGACAGGAATCTCAATTGTATGATGTATTCCTCTCTGGCATAAAACTTTCATCAAAATGCAGTCTTCCATCTAAATTCTGCAATGTTGACTTTGATCATTAGATGTCACCAAAGACTGTGCTATAATAATCTTCAAAATCTTTTTTTCACCACCAGATGTCACCAAAACACTGTAACATAATCTCCAATGGCACTACATAGGTGAAAAACCCATTTATTAAAAGCCTAATATGTACCACACTCTACTCTGGGTGCTATGAGTCCAAAGATAAATAGAAACAGTCCCTGCCCCTGGAGAAAAGTCCATCCCCTTGATGGAGACTAACTTTTTATGGGTAACACAAAACTCAATAAGCATGGCTTGTAAAAAGAAGAAGGAAATAAGTCTCAGCATTTCTTTACAGAAGTGAAATGTCCTCTGGGATGGCAGCATGACTTTATTTTCATATATTTTCAATGTATTGATTTGTTTTACAGAATTTTCCTTAAAACTTTTTGTCTTCTATAGTATGGTTCTCTGTATACTTTCGTAGTTCAGTCATTTTTCATTCACGTCAGACTCTTTGGGACCCCATTTGGGGTTTTCTTGACAGAGATACTAGAATGGTTTGCCATTTCCTTCTCCAGCTTATTTTATGGGCAAGGAAACTGAGGTAAACAGGATTACACAGGTAGTAAGTGTTTGAGGCTTGATTTGGATTCAGGTCTTGATGACTCAAGACCCAGAGCTCTATCCACTGGACCACCTAGCTGCCCTGATCTCGCTACAGTAAAGCACTACAAACATGTGAATGATCTCTTGGTCAAGGCTCTTAGAGTGAATGGGAAGGGGCCAGAGTGCTCAGCTCTGATGGGGGCCCTTCCTTCCAGCAGCACTGACTGGTAACTTCTTTGCCATTTTCTCATATAGGCCCCTGCTCCTCTTGCCTACTAACCCACTAGATACTTGATTTCCTCATCCATAAAATTGGAATGATCCTGGCCTTTCCTATCTAAGAGGGATTTTGTAAGGAAAGTGCTTTATCCATCTCAAAGTTATACAGAAATATGAGTTGTTCTGTCATTATTATTATCTCAAGGGATCTGTGTCCTGGGAAGAAGAGAGAAAGGAGAGGAGGCAACTAATAGGAGGCTTGTGCAAGGACCAGGAATGGCTGAAAAGTGAGTCCCTCAACTACAGCAAATATGAGGGAACACTAGGCATGAGGGGAGATTGAGCCCTGGGAAGGATAGTTTTCACAGTTAGGTGGGAAAGTAAGCCTGGAGTCTAGGCCAGCAAGAGAGAGGGGCAGAGGCAGGTGGGAAAGGAAGCACGAGAGGTGAGAAGGGATTTCCCATACCACTCAAAGGAAGGGAGCCAGAGAGCAACGACATGGTGAAAAACACCTTCCCCAACCAGATGGGAGACATTGTTGCTGCCTCAAGGCTCCTGAGGACACAGAGCCTGAAGACATTAAACCAATGATGTCCCTCTAAGAAGAGAAAGGCAGAAAAGAGATCTAGCAATTTGGAAGACATTACAGAAAGGGCCCCATGGGTAGCACAAAGCCTGCCTGAGAACAATCTCTGGAGCTGAGCACCAGGTTCTCTATGGAGAAGGCACTGAGCCTGGGCACTAGTATATTTGCTCTTGAAAGAGATGTTGCCAACTTTCTAGGACAGAAGAGTAAATAAATGGAGGTGCCTGTCCCCACAATTGTCTCAAAGCAGTGCCAAACCAGACAATTCACAGGAGCCTCGAGTCTTAGGCTTGGAAAGGACTGAGAGTCAGCCTCTCATTTCCCACTTGAGACACAATGAATCCTGTCTATGATAACCCTGACAAGAGGCCATCTAATCTCTACTTGGAGTCCTTCAATAATGGGGAACTCACTACCTCTCAGACTAGGTCATTCCACTTTGAAAAATTCGGGTTTTTGTTATGTTAGGGCAAACCTGCATCCCTGTAATCAATCAAGTAATCAATCAATCAATTGCAGTATTTATTAAACACCTACTATGTACCAGGCACTTTATCTTTCATTTTGATTCTAGGTTTCCCTTCTGAAGCCACTGCAAAGTCTTATCTCTTCATCCTGTGACAGTCATTCAGACACGTGAGGACAGCCACCACTGCCTCTACTGTCTTCTCTTTTCAGAGTGGAGTGCCACCTAATTATACATTCATGGAATTTAAATCTGGCAGGGTCCAATCCCTTTCACTTAAACTAGAGGAAACAAGCCTAGAGAAAGAGGTTGAGTGACTTGTCCAGGGTCTCACAGGTGGTAAGGTGTAGAACTGGAGTTCAAACCAAGTTCCTGATTCTACATTCAGTGGTCCTTCTACCACATGACCCTTGTCTTTTCATCTGTTCCTCTCAAGGTAAGGTTTCCAGGCCTCTTACCATTCCTGTCTGTCAATGTCCTTCCTGAATGTGGATCCCAGAAGTGAACATGATATTATAGGTGTGGTGTGATCAGGACAACAGAGAGTTGCTTCTATTCTTGGGATGATTATTTTATCAGGCCCTGTGATTTCATTGGTATGGGAGCACTCCAGCTTGGAGAGTTCTGCTGCTGATGTCCATCAGCCAGGGTTTAGGGAGTTGCCTGGGACACAGAGGATTAAATAATTTGCTTATGGTCACCTGGCCAAGCCAGCAATAAGGACTTGGACTCAGGTTTTCCTGACTCCCAGACTGGCCCTCTATTGTCTACCCCAGGCTACATCACATGCTTGTAACAATGCAACCTGAAATCACCCTAGCTTCAACAGCCGCTGGCCAGGAATAGGGTACACACACACACACACACACACACACACACCACACACACACACACAGAGAAACACGCACACAGACACACACCTTCTCCTGATGGACAGGCAAGGGAGGGAGAGGTCAGAGCTCCAACGTTCCCACAAGTGGAAGAGACACTGCTCCCTTTCACTCTGCTGTCCCTTTCTGAAGCCCTCAAGGCTGAGCAGCACCACCGCTCCATCCCCTTGTCCCCTCTTAAGGATGATGCCTCCCTAACAGAAGAGGGAAAGATCTCCAGGGTGGCTGCTGTTCTCCTGCCTCCCTAGCTCACTTCTAAAGGCCTAGAAGAGTGATGAAACACAGGGTAGAAGCCAATGTCTAGGGCAGGTGTGCACAACATGGGGCCAGCGGGCCACTTTTGCTTGCAGCACGCCAAAGGATTTTGGGCGGCCTGTTAAAAATGTAGAAGATACTGTATTCTATCTATCACCTCCTGAAAGACATGTCTGAAGGAAAACTCCCAGGAATATAATACCCAAATTCCAGAGCTCCTAGGTGAAGGAAAAAAATGTTACCAACAGCCATAAAAAAACAATTAAACTATCATGGAGCCGGAGTAAGCTTTGATCACACAACAGTTAGTGACTTCCATGTTAAAGGAGCAGAGAGCTTGGAATATGATATTTGGGAAGGCAAAGAGCTAGCATTGCAATGAAGAATGAACTATACAACAAAACTGAGTATAATCATTCAGGGGGAAATGGACATTTGATAAAACAGAGAAATTTTAAGCATTCCTGAACACAAGAATCTAGAGAAGTATAAAAACATAAACAGGAAAAGAGAAATCATAAGGGACTCAAAATTAATTTGCTTACATCCCATATGTGATGATGATACATGCAACTCGTAAGATCTATATCATTATAAGGGCAATGCGAAGGAATCTACAGAGACTATGTATAGACCATGGGTATGGGTTGATTATACTGAGGTGATCTCAGAAAAATAATGAAGGAGTGAGAAAGAGGGGAGCAATGGGAGAAGGGGGAAGGGAAAGAGAGAATGGGGAACATTTTCTCACATGAAAGAGGCATGCAAAGAAGAGCTTTTACAGTGAAGGGGGAAATGAGGAGTGAGACAGTGTGCAATTCTTGAACTCTCATCAGAGTTGTTTCAAAGGGAAAAATATACACACACATTCAGTTGTATATAGAAATCTATCTTACCTAATAGGGAAACAATATGAGAAAAAGTATAAGAGAAAGGAGGTATGGGATGACAAGAGGAAGGGCAGATTAAAAGAGGCAGTGGTTAGAAGTAAAATAGACTTTTGTGGAGGGACAGGAGAGAGAGAGAGAGGGAGAGAGACAGAGGAAGAACAAACAGAAGAAAATGGGATGGAGGAAAATTCACTTGACATCTCTGGGTGTTCCAGACCCACCTCAGACATCCCTTTCAGTACTGGGTCCTAGGATGGATCCCTGTGGACAGGCTGCCCTGATACCCAGACATGACACTCCTAGCTCTCTGTGGTGGGGAGAGGGGAGAGAGGATTGAGAGTGTTTGAGGACTCTCTCTAGTTGGGAGGAGGGAGGGGGATCAGGCTGAAATCACTGCTGTCCCTCCATGAGGCAGCTGCCCCAAAGTGGAAGAGGCTGCCTCAGGAGGGAAGAACTGGCCACAAGTTCTGAATGTTGTACAAGGGATTAACGCTCAAGCCTGGGTGGGAATGTGACATCTACAATCCCTCCAACTCTGCGGTTCTGTGATTGGAAGATGCCATGATTCTAGGATTGCAGCCCTGCTAGGTGAAGCTCCTCATTGCCCTCCCAGCCCTTCCCCCCTCCCCAAGTGTTCCATGAGTCTGGGCTGCCAGTCACAGGGATTAACTTGCCCAGCCCCTCCTCCTCTTCAGATTGCAAGCCTTTCCCCAAGGCTGCTCCCTGCTGCCTCTCTTAATCAGCCTAGGCAATTTTCTATTCTCAGAGACTCTCAACTGGGCTTTATGCTCCCTGGCCCTGGTTCACACTGGAGCAGCTCTATAGTCAGGTTTTTTGTTTAGGCTGCTCGAAACAATCTTCCCTTGGTATAAACTTTAGCATAATTAAGCCAGCATGTAAGTACTGATTGCTCATGCCCCAGAAAGAATCGGGGACTCTAAACTCAACCTGCATTTGGATTAGGGTATTTTTGGCCAGATTGATGAATTGAGGGGCACTAGAACTCTTCTTCCTTTCTCACAAAATAATGTAGTCACCATCCACCTATGTGTGTGTTTGGGATTGTGGGGGGAAGGTGAACTCACACAATTAGAGTATGAAAAGATCATAGATTTTAGATCTGGAAGAGACCTTAAAGATCAGGGAATCCAGTGTCTCTCTCATTTTGCAGATAAGGAATCTGAGACACAGTGAGGTTAAATGACTTCCCTAGGGTCACACACCTATGACCTGTGTTTGGAAGAATTTGAACTCCGGTCTTCCTGAATTCAAATCCAGCACTCTATCCTCTCTATCACGCTCCTATTAAAACTTTTCTCCCTATTAGAAACATTGCCCTCTGTTCAAACGGCACAATGATGCCTTTAGCATTCTCAATGTATTGAGGTGAATGAGTGTGCTGGAATGTTTGGTTCCTGCTCACCTGGGCCTTGCACTCAAATGTTTGGCTGCTGGAGGAGTCAGCTGCAGCTTCGCCTCCTGGTGTTGTGCTTCCCAGAGTTGTACTGAATCACCAGGAGATTTTGTGGCTGAAGAACACCTTTGCACATGGTGGTTTTCCACACTGCTGTCTACTGGTTCCCCCGCCTCTATGAGGTACTTTCAGGGTCCTGGTGTTGGTGGTTACCTGCTCCACCACCTTGGGGCTCAGATTCTTCCCCTGGTATGCTGAGGTCAGGCTTGCCACTGGCTTCCTAGGACATTTCCCATCCTGTACTGCTCCCCCTCCCCCAGAGCAAGAGGGGCCTTTCCCATTAATCATCCAAGTTTGCTGGACTACAAGACAACCGCACCCCATTTTTCTTCTGTCTCAGGTGTTTCAGGGTTTTTCCTGAGGCAACATATTTTGGACATTCAGAGATCAGTAAGGGAGAGTGAGAGCGACTTACTTCTTACTCTGTCATCTTGGCTCCCGGAAGCCTGAGTCCCTATTTCATTAATTTCTTTGATATACTTAAACTTTTGTTCTTTCAAATGAATTTTTTATAATTCTTTTCTTTAGTTATGAAATAATTTTTAATAGTTTGATTGTTATGGCACTGAATTAGTAAATTAATCTAGGTAGGGTTGTCATTTTTAATATTGGCTCTGCATATCCATGAGCAATTGATATTTTCCCTTAGGAGAGGTCAGACACTAAAATCTGAAATCAAAACTGAGAAGTATATCAAATTATAATCCTAAATTTTCTGCCTCAAATAGCAAAACTTCATTAGTCATATGTTAGGGTAAGATATATTTATTCTGTTCATGTTTAACAGTATTGGTTCAAATTCATACAGTATTCATTAACAGATTAAGTTTTCATATATTCAATATAGTTGTTGGAGGTGAAATTCACCACATGTACATATGTCCTGAAGAATGTCTGAACAAATACATGATAGGTTTTAAAACTCTCCTTGTGGTCTGCTCTGTAGATAGGAGAAAGGAAAAGAAAGTACATCTGGCCATTCCAGGTGGGCTTCAGAACACAGCCTGCCAAGAGGATTTTTAAGTTCTAGAAAAAGCTTTAATCCACTGAGTAAGTCAAAGGGAGCAACTACCACAGGAAATGATGGAGACACAAGCTGGTTGAATGTTGGTTCACTTGGACAAGCAGCACAAATACTACATTCTGGAGTTTTACATGAATACAGTGAATATTAGATTTACACATGGTGAATGGTTGGCTCAAAAATGTAACTTTACTACATAGTGAGTATTAACAGATGATAATTTCATCATTATCTAAATGATTTCAGATGAAACATTTCTAATTTAAAGCTGAATTCATAAATTTCCTACTTTGGCTGGGAGAGGTTCTAGTTTCTTAAACTGTAGCATTTCAGAGTTTGACAATATGTTATCAGCAGGGCTGGTAAGGTCTTATGTTATAACAGGTCAGGTAAAAAGTCCAAAAGCCCCTCAAAGACAAAGATTTCTTAGGGGCATTTTGCTATGCTTTACTCCTAACACTGTCATTTATCATTATTTTCTTAATTTCAAACAAAAATACCTCATTATATATTAACAATTTTCAAACATATCTTTCACATTCTATAACAGACACATTTATGGTCTCATGTTATTCTGATCAAAGGGGGAAGAAATCTGTCTTGACTATTTTTTTTTTACAGTTTCTGTAATACAAGAGAAAAGACTGTATACCCAACATCAAGTATTTGGCACCGTCAGATGATAATAATTCAGTGAGATGCATTTTTAAATTATTTTACAGGAAAATTCATCTATCTTATCTCCTTTGGTATCTTACTAATCACATCCAATGACATCTAAAGCCCAGCATAAAATTATCTAGCACAGAATACTTAGAGTTGATTAAAGAGGTGACAATGGTTCATTTACATAATGCCTACCACATGCCAAACCCTATTCTCATTCTTAAAGATTACTTTAAAGGATTTCAGAGGCCCACTTTCTGCAGTACTTTAGAATGTTTAGTTTTTGATTTCTCAATTACTTGAATCACTTGATAATTTACACTAATAGGGCAGTTTTATATGGTAAGACTGAAGTGTTTCCCTTTATGAGACTAGTTTAGAAGAATACATATCCCACTGAATATTTGATAGGTTTTTTTCAAATAATCTTTCTTTTAACAGTCCATTGCATAAGATGCTAACCTTGCTTTAGCCAAATGACATCAGTTTAGTCCATTTCAATGTGACATTACTTAAGCATGGTTACAAATTTAGATCACCACTCTAGTTTAGGGGCATTCCTTAAACCTCTTATTAAATCATAAGAATTTTAGGCAATAGCACTATATTATTACAATATTTTTTCTCCCCCCCACCCTAAAGACTGTTATCACATTAATTTGAATATTTCAATAGGGAAGTAGCCTGACAACATTTTACAATATTTTAGAAAATTTTCAAATAACAATATGTTTTTAAATGTATATTTTCCTAATTAAAAAATTCACATCTTCAATCAAATGTCTCATATTCTTCCAAATTCTACAAAACAAGAAAATTTAGATGTCTAAAGAATATATTTGTTTATAATGCTAAATTTCTCAAGTTTTTCTCAAGTTGAATTTCATTTATCAAATTAGATTAAATTATCCTTATAATTATAAAATTTATCTTTCTTAGAAAACTTCTAAAATTTGTCTCTCTTAGAATGTCACCCTTGTTATTATCTTTGATATGTTATTTAGTCCAAAACCTAGTAATAATAGTTGACATTTATACATTGCTCATTCTAAGCACTTCAGAATCATTTCATTCCTCAAACAAACCTAGGAGATAGGTGCTGTTATTATCATTGTTGTTATTGTTGCTGTTATTATTATTATTATCTTCATGTACATACAAAGACTGATCAAATTCTCTAATATATTACAATTATAAAATTGCCAAGGCTATTAATTCTTGGTTTGTAATTACTAGTGGCAATTACTAAATCTCAGTTTTCACAAGGGTCCAATGTTTTGAGTTGGCTTACATAAAAAAAAAAAACATACTGATACTCCCAACCCCAATAACTGCTCCTTTATTTGTTTAGATAAACCAAAGAACCAAATAAATTCCTTTTTATTTCTTACTTACTCCCAACCAGTGTACCTTAAGGCATTTTCTTAATAAATTCTTGAAATACCTCCTTTAAAAAATTTTTTTCTTAATATGATTAAAACCATTCCTCAAATTTCCTTTTTCAAAACTTCAACTCCTTTTCTTTTAAGCTGTGCATTAATACTCTGTCAATACAGACTCCAACTTTCCTTAACTCTCTACTCATTTTTCTCTCATGCTTAGTTGTTTAAACTGTCATCTCTTCTTTCATTTGACCAAAACTCTTCAAAACTGGACCTTTCTTGTTACCTTATCCAACACTTCTTTCACTTTCTCCTGCTAGTTTAATTCCTCTAGCCACTAATTGCCAAGATTTCAAATTTAAGGCCCAGGCAGCTGTGGCAGTTTCCAAACTTCTCAACCCACAACTTCCAAAGACAATTTATAAAGTCAGTAGAAAAGATCTCTCAGACCTGGGTGAGAGAGGAGCACAGTCCAGACCTACCCCAGCACAGCCCCAGGGCAGTGGCAGTGGCATCAGCTATGGCAACTGCTTCCAGAGCTTTCAGCCAACAGACAGTAAGAGGATAGAACAACTGATCAGGAAATTACAGGAGTCTCTTTATTGGCAATGAGGCAGGATTCTGTGTCTTTACCTGTACTTCAGTCTGGCTGCCATTCCTGGGGACAAGGAAGAGCACTGGCATAGCAGAGCTTGTGGCAGCAGTGATGAGAGAAGCCTCTTCACGGTTCCAGGGCAGAAAAGAGTATTTGTGGTCACTCACAGACCAGAGCACAAGCCAGGAGAAGAGTAAACACTTCCCCTTAGATCATACTACTTCAGAAGAACTGAAAACTTACAGGTACCTAGAAGTATGTCTGAAAACAGCTGCACAAAACCCCTGAATTTTGGGACAATATGCCCTCCACACTGGAAGCAGAGCCCTACCTTAACAAAGAGTTAAAAAGTCAAATAATTGTCTGGGAAGATGAACAAACATTGGGAAAAAACCTCAGAGTATAGAAATTTACTTTGGTAACAAGGAAGATGAAAACATATAACCAGAAGAAGACAACAAAGTCAAAGCTCCTACATCCAAAGCCTCCAACAAAAATATAAATTGGTGTCAGATCATGGAAGGATCAAAAAGGATTTTTAAAATCTAGTAAGAGAATTAGAGGGAAAGTTGGGAAGAGAAATGAGAGTGAAGATGCAAGGAAGCATGAAAAATGAGTCAACAGCTTCTTAAAGAAGACCCCCCAAATACTGAAGAAAACGTATGTATGTATATATGTATATACTACACTAAATGGCAAAAGAGGTCCAAAAAGCCAATGAGGAGGGGAATGCCTTAAAAAGCAGAATTGGTAAAATGGAAAATGAAGTCCAAAAGCTCACTGAAGAAAATAATTCCTTAAAAATTAGAATGGAGGAAATGGAAGCTAATGACTCTATGAGAAATCAAGCAATTATAAAACAAAAGCAAAAGAAGAAAAAATAGAAGACAGTGTTAAATATCTCATTGGAAAAACAATTGACCTGGAAAATAGATCCAGGAGAGATAATTTAAAACGTATTGGACTACTTGAAAGGCACGATCAAAAAAAGAGCCTAGACATCATCATTCGAGGAATTATCAAGGAAAACAGCCCTGATATTCTAGAAAACAGAAGGTAAAATAGAAATTGAAAGAATTTACCAATTACCTCCTGAAAGAGATCCCCAAAGGAAAACTCCTAGGAATATTATAGCCTAATTCCAGAGTTCCCAGGTCAAGGAGAAAATAGTGCAAGCAGCCAGAAAAAAAAATCAAGTATTGTGGAAATACAATCAGAATAACACAAGATTTAGCAGCTTCTACATTAAGGGATCAGAGGGCTTGGAATATAATATTTCAGAGGCCAAAGGAGCTAAGATTAAAACCAAAATCACCAACCCAGCAAACATGAGTATAATCAGTGAGGGGTACATTCAATGACAGAGGAATTTAATCTATTCTTGAGAAAAAAAAATGAGAGCTAAATAGAAAAAAACTGACTTTTGCAAACAAGCCTCAAGAAAAACATGAAAAGGTAAACAAGAAAGAGAAATCATAAGGGACTTATTAAAGTTGAGCTGTTGACATTTCTACATGGAAAAATGATACTTGAAACCTATAAGGCTTCTCTCATTATTAGGGTAGCTGGAGGGAATATATATAGAGACACATAGCACAGGGTGACTTGACTATGAAGGGATGATATCCAAAAAATAAAATTAAGAAATGAAGGAGGAATGTACTGGGAGAAGGAGAAAGGTCAAGGTAAAAGAGCATAAATTATCTCACATTGCTGGAGGCCAGCACCTGGTAGTGGGCCCCTAACCCCGTGAGATTACCACACCCCAAGCAGCTTGTTCCGGGACAAACCGTACCATAACGTGTTCCTGTCAGGGCTAACCGCAAGATGTCGCCACACCGCCCCTGGAAAGTCCCGGAGGCCCATTTTCCCCTTTTGCCCCTCCCCGCTTTTGCCCTATATAAGCTTGTAACGCTCAAAAATAAAATTAGACCTTGCCTACCATCCTTTTGGTCTCACTCCTCCTTTTCACCCATTCCCTTCAGCCAGGGTCCTCCTCGACCCCCCACGTATACTGGCCCTGCAGGTCGGGGCAAGTGGCGCCCAACGTGGGGCTCGAGGTTCGGACTTCTGCCAGGCGGACCAGCATTGAGAAACGATTCGTCGCGACCCCCTCCTTCTCATCGCTCATGAAGAGCCCCTGCGTTTTGGTAAGTTGAGTTTTCGTCCGCCTCATTCTAATCATGGGTTCCAACCTTTCTAAGGAGCAGGTCTTTATCCAAGACCTTAAGCATGCCCTTAAGGAGAGAGGAGTTAAAGTTAAGAAAAAGGACCTTTTGAAATTCTTTCTTTTTGTAGATGAGGTCTGCCCTTGGTTTATGGTTACCGGCCCAGATATTCATCCGGGAAAGTGGCAGAAGGTCGGGAGAGACCTCAATAGAAAGTTGCAAACTGAAGGGCCAGAGGCGGTCCCTCCCTCGGCTTTTTCTTACTGGGGTATCATCAGAGACATAGTGGAATCTGCCCCTGGGGACCCAGGCAAGCGCCAACTCCTTTCGGTGGCAGAGTTTTGTTTACGCCCCTTGTCGCGGGCAGCTTCTGTTAAATCGCTACAGCGCCCTTTATCACGAACCGCCTCTACAAAGTCATTAGAATCAGTGGGAAAAAGTCCCCCTAGACCCCCCTCCGTGGTCATTACCATTCCGCCGGAACCTCCAAAGCCTCTTTATCCTCCCCTCCCTGTGGAAACGGTCCCGGCTACTGAACCTTTAACACTGCCTATAATTGCAAAACACAAAACTCCTCCTTTAGGAGATCCTGACCCTGATACTCTAGATCCCGGGGACGAGGCGGAACTGGAGGAAGAAGCCGCCCGATATAATAACCCGGACTGGCCCATAACTCCCCAGTACCTACCCCCTCCCTACATATCCCAGACTTGCGCTCCTGCGCTTTTGCCCCCCATTCCCACTTCCTCAGCCCTCACATCCGCCAGAAGTCAACTCTCCACTCAAGTTAAGGAGCTCCGAGAAGTCTTAGATCTACAAAAGCAATATGCACAACTCTCTTCGGAACTGAGTTCCCTGCAACACTCCCTCCAGAATTCTGTCATTTTTTCCCCCAATAGGTCGCAGTTACATCAGAAACCCCTGAAAAAGATCAGAGCCAGTGCTAGAGATAGAAAATCTAACAAGGCACAGCCCATGATATTCCCTGTTATGACCCGGTCTCGTCAGCCTGACTCCTCACACAACGACCCCAAGGAAGTTTCTGCCAGTGAAGGGGAGGGAGATGAAGAAAGTGAGGAAGAAGGGGAAGAGGACGAGGGAGAGGGGGAGGGACAGGATAGTGGAAAAATAGAAGAAGAGGAATGGGCAATTGGAAAAAAGGAAGGACAGCGGTTAGAATATAGGAGATTGCAGTTCAAAGGGATTAAGGATCTTAACGCCGCCGTCAAGTCCTATGGTCCTAACGCCCCGTTCACCCTCTCAGCTCTTGAATCTATGTCCCGCGGAGGATATCTCTTGCCGGCAGAATGGCTTCGTGTAGTACAGGCAGTCCTTTCAAGGGGGCAGTTCTTGACATGGAAAGCAGATTTCTTCGACCGCTGCCAATCCATGGCTACAGCCAACCAAAAATCCCCTGGCTCCCCCGCTTTAAAGTGGACTTATGAGAAGTTGAGTGGTCAAGGGAAATACGCAGAGGAGGCCAAACAACGCTGCCTCCCAATAGGCCTCTTGGCGCAAACCGCCAATGCTGCATTCGCGGCTTGGCGTGCCTTGCCCACTTCTGGATCCCCCCTTGCTCCGCTTAATAAGATCGTACAAGGAACTCAGGAAGATTTCTCTGAGTATGTTAGTAGGCTCTTGGAAGCAACTGAACGAACCTTAGGGCAAGAAGCGTCTAATGATCAGCTTGTGAGACGCTTAGCATATGAAAATGCTAACAATGCCTGTCGGTCTGCCTTACGCGGGAAGTGGAGAGATAAAACATTAGAGGAAATGATACGTATGTGCAGAGATGTAGATCCCTTCACTACCAAAATGTCCCAGGCCGTACATCTGGCCATAGGGGCAGCTCTCCAAACCGGGGACTCCCAAAAGGCATGCTTCCGGTGTGGTCAACCTGGCCATTTTGCCCGACAGTGCCCTAGTGCCCCTGACACTCCCTCCGCTCCAATCAGCAATAAGGCTTCCCAACCCTCCACCCTCTGCCCTCGGTGTAGGAAAGGGAAACACTGGGCAAATACCTGCCGCTCAACTACAGACGTTCATGGCCACCCTTTACAGGGAAACGGTCGGAGGGGCCAGCCCCGGGCCCCCCAGTCGACCCCCTTTGTTCGGGCCTCGGGGATCAGCCAGTCCACACCCCACTCCACATCCCACTCTTCAGAGCCACTGCAGGAAGCGCAGGGGTGGACTTGTGTGCCGCCTCCACCTCAGTATTGACTCCCGAGGGTGGCGTCCATATTATTCCTACAGGCATCTTTGGCCCCCCGCCCCCTGACTTCTATTTTTTCATCCTTGGTCGCGCCTCCGCTACTATTAATGGCCTCATGATTCACCCCTCCATTGTGGATAGTGATTACACGGGGGAAATTCAGATACTTGCCTCAACCCTGAAAGGGCCCCTCACTGTCCGTCAGGGACAACGCCTTGCGCAGGCTCTCCCGCTCCCCCTACAGACTCCATACCCTGCTCTCGCCACTGTTAGAGGCCACTCCAAGCCTGGTTCCTCAGACATCTATTGGGTCCAGGCCATTTCCCAAGACCGCCCCATGCTTACGCTTTTTATTCAAGGCAGGCTTTTTGAAGGAATATTAGATTCAGGAGCTGACTCGACTGTTATCTCAAAAGACAGTTGGCCATCTTCGTGGCCCCTTCAACCATCCATGACACACTTGCAGGGCATAGGTCAATCCCACAATACCCTACAGAGCTCTCAATGGCTGCCTTGGCAAGACAAAGAAGGAAATAAAGGGACTGTTCGGCCTTTTGTGATCCCCGGCTTACCTGTCAACTTATGGGGAAGGGACATTCTTTCACAGATGGGGGTAATTATGTGCAGCCCAAATACCGTTGTGACCCGTCAAATGCTCTCCCAGGGATTTCTCCCAGGGCAAGGATTAGGCAAGAAAGGTCAAGGGCAACTGTCCCCCATTGTTGCTGAAGGGAGAAAAGGACGAGCAGGCCTTGGTTGTGAGAGCCCAGATAATCAGAACCATTTTTCGTGAGGGCCACGGGTCCTCCTGCACTCCAGGCAGATAGGATCTCGTGGAGAAATGACCTACCCGTCTGGGTAGACCAGTGGCCCTTACCCAAGAAAAAACTGGAGGCAGCGCTTGCTTTAGTGCAGGAGCAACTAGCTGCAGGTCACATAGAACCATCTACATCCCCGTGGAACACGCCCATTTTTGTTATCCAAAAAAGATCAGGTAAATGGCGACTCTTACATGATTTACGGGCCGTCAATAAAACTATGATTCCTATGGGGGCCCTTCAACCTGGGCTCCCCTCCCCTGTAGCCATACCGCAAGATTTTTCTAAGATTACAATTGATCTTAAGGATTGCTTCTTTTCCATTCCCCTCCACCCTTCCGATTGTCAGCGCTTCGCTTTTAGTGTTCCTATTACCAATTGTGTGGGCCCTTCTCCGCGCTTTCAGTGGAAAGTTTTGCCACAAGGCATGGCTAATAGCCCTACGCTGTGCCAAAAATATGTTGCCCAAACAATTGATCCTTTCCGCTTGCAGTATCCCAAGCTTTATATTATCCATTATATGGACGATATCCTCCTTGCAGGACCAAATAATGAGGAATTGACTCAGGTATCACAGGAGCTCATTAAGGCGTTGGAATATCGGGGCCTTAATATTTCCCCTGATAAAGTGCAAACCTGCCCCCCCCAGCTGTTCTTGGGATTTGAACTCTTGACGAATCGCATTCTCTCCCAGAAGGTTCGCCTACGAGTGAGTCACCTTTGCTCCCTTAATGATTTCCAAAAATTACTGGGAGAATTGAATTGGCTTCGGCCATATCTTAAGATCACTACAGGGGAACTGCGACCCTTGTTTGATATTCTTAAAGGAGACTCCGATCCAAATTCACCCCGCTCTCTCACGCCGGAGGCCCGTAAGGCCCTTGCCTTAATTGAGCAAGCCATTCATGAACAACATATTGGCTATTACGCTCCTCAAAAACCTCTTTGGTTCTTAATTTTTTCCACCACTTTTTCTCCCACTGGATTGTTATGGCAGGGACATCCGTTATTCTGGATTCATATGCCAGCCACACCTACAAAGATCCTTTCTTCCTACCCGCATTTAACGGCAGGGCTCCTGCGCCTCGGCCGAGAGGCAGCCCTTCGACTTTTTGGTCGAGAACCAGATCATATTGTTTGCCCCTACACTGCTTCGCAGATTCAATGGCTGCTTCAGAATGATGATGATTGGGCAGTTAATTGCATTTCCTATATGGGAGCTATAGACAATCATTATCCCTCAGATAAGCTCATTCAGTTCTTTCAGAAAACACCCGTGGTCTTCCCAAGGATCACCAAAGCGGAGCCCATAGAGAGCGCCCATTTGGCGTTCACTGATGGCTCCGCCACAGGGAAGGCAGCCTTTAGTGTTGATGGACAGGTCACCTCTTTTGACACCCCTTTCACCTCCGCGCAGCTGGTAGAGCTCGCAGCGGTCATTAAGGTTTTTGAATCTGTCTCGGGCCCCCTCAATGTTTATACTGATAGTTCCTATATTGCACAGTCAGTCCCTCTATTGGAAACCGTCCCGTATATCCGTCCCTCCACTAATGCGTCTCCTCTTTTTGCCACTCTTCAGCTTCTAATTCTCTCCCGCGATCACCCCTTTTTCATTGGTCATATTCGTGCCCATTCCGACCTCCCCGGTCCTCTTTCTGAAGGGAATGATCAGGTTGATCAAGTAACTCGTCGCATTCTGCTTGCTCTGTCTGCCTCCCCTGTTGAGGCTGCCACACAAGCCCACAAGCTGCATCACCTGAATGCCCATACGCTTCGTCTCAAGTTCCCTATAACCCGGGAACAAGCCAGACAGATTGTGAAACAGTGCCCTGGTTGCCTGACCCTCCTTCCTGAACCTCATAATGGCATCAATCCCCGAGGTCTTATCCCCGGGGAACTTTGGCAAATGGATGTCACTCACTATCCCCCTTTTGGTCGGCTTAAATATGTTCATGTGTCCATTGATACCTTCAGTGGCTTCATTTTTGCCACCCTGCAACCTGGAGAGGCCACCAAACATGTCATTAATCACCTCCTTAGTGCCTTGGCGGTCCTCCCGCAGCCCAAAATTCTTAAGACAGATAATGGCCCTGGTTATACCAGTTCTTCTTTCAGATCTTTTTGTACACAGTTGCATATTAAGCATGTTACTGGTATACCCTATAATCCTCAAGGGCAAGGAATTGTGGAAAGGGCCCATCAGACACTGAAAAACATGATCCTGAAATTACAATCAGGGAGGGAAGTTCTTTATCCCAGAGCTGGCAATGCCAAAACATTGCTCAATCACGCTCTTTTTGTTTTAAATTTTCTCACTCTGGACACTGCGGCAAAGAGTGCCGCAGACCGCCTTTGGCATTCCACTACGGCCCAAACCTACGCTCAGGCAAAATGGAAAGATCCCCTGCTTGGCAAATGGCAGGGCCCTGATCCTGTGTTAATCTGGGGCAAAGGCCATGCTTGTATTTATGACTCAAAGTGCCAAAATGCTAGATGGTTGCCTGAAAGGCTGATTAGGTTGATGGACAAGCCAGAAACTCATAATGCCGTCCAGGGAACCACACCCCCCTGAGACACCTCTGTTTTCTTTCTCTGTTTTACAGAAAATGACGATCCTCGTAATTTTCCTCCTGTTCCGTGGGAGCCACGGTGGTTTTCAATCTCCTGACCCAGTAGCGCTCAGCCGTGCCCTCTTTGGAAGCCCTTGTGACTGCGGCGGGGGCACGTTCACTGTCCGTCCCGCCACCTACACGCAAGAAGTGGACTGCGGGGAAAAGACAGCCTACCTCGCCTACCGTCATTCTATCACGGGCGTCTCCAAACCCAAGTGGGAATGCGTAAGGAAGCCCCGAGTTATCCCTCCGAATGGTGGCCAGCCCGGGCCTTGCCCCAGTGATTGCAACTACCTTGAGGCCTTGCACTCCACATGCTATAGTTCTACCCAGCAGTGCAGTGGCAGCTCAGGAACAGTCTATCTTACTACAATACAGGAAAGAGAATATGGTGGCTCCACAGGAGGGGACTGGGCGCATATAACTAGCCAAGGCCTACGTGGAAGTACCAATAAGTATGCTCAGGCTTCCTGTCGTAAAGAAAATATTGGAAAAAATGTCTGTTGGCCCCTTCATGCACCTGTCCATATCTCTGATGGGGGTGGCCCTACAGACCAAATTAGGGAACATGAGGTTAGGGAACGAATAAATGAAATAATTAAGAGTATGTATCCCCCTCCATTACCATCCACTTGCACTGCCCAAACCCCGGGGAACGGACCTAGATGTCCAAACTTCAGAAATCCTTGAAGCAACACTTAAGGCCCTTAATTACTCTAACCCTGATTTGGCTGCCGATTGCTGGCTGTGTATGGCCCTTGGCACACCTATGCCCATAGCTTTGATGTCCAAAAATGGCTCCACATCCACAAATTGCACACTTAGTCCACCTTTTAAGGTACAACCTGTTGGTCTCCGCCCCTCTCCTTGTATCCAAGCCCCATTTCAGAATTCCACTGCTGATATTGATGTTGGTTTTGCTACCTTTGCTAATTGCTCTGAAGTCAAAAACTATACCTCACAGGAACCTCTCTGTCCCCTGCCGGGACAACTTTTCGCCTGTGGGGGAAATATGGCCTACTCTGCTCTCCCCCAGAATTGGACAGGACTCTGCACACAAATTTCAATCCTCCCTGATATCGACATCATTCCGGGAGATGAGCCTGTCCCACTGCCCAGTTTTGATTATATTACTGGAAGACCCAAGAGGGCTGTTGCATTTATCCCCCTCCTTGTTGGCCTTGGGATTACAGGGGCACTCGCTACCGGCTCTGCCGGCATAGGAGTTGCTGTTGATTCATATACAAAACTATCCCATCAATTTCTTAATGATGTGCAAACCCTCTCGGGGACGATAAATGACCTTCAAGACCAAATTGACTCCCTGGCGGGAGTCGTTCTTCAGAATAGGAGGGGCCTAGATTTACTCACGGCAGAACAAGGGGGAATTTGCTTAGCCCTACAAGAAAAATGTTGCTTCTATGCAAATAAATCTGGGATAGTGCGGGATAAAATCAAAAAACTGCAAGAGGATCTGATTGAAAGACGCAGAAAACTTTTTGAAAATCCCCTCTGGAGTGGCTTGAATGGAGTCCTCCCATACCTCCTCCCTCTTCTTGGACCTTTAATTGGTCTCCTCCTACTTTTTTCTTTTGGACCTTGGGCCTTTACCAGACTAACCTCTTTCATTAAGACGCAGATTGAGGCTTCTCTTAAAAACACCGTCAATATCCATTACCACCAACTTGCTTCGTCAGAAGATCCTACTGATACCATGGAAGAGGGTCTCCAGTTCTCGAAGCTCGTGCATCCGGAATCTCGCTGCTCGCGGTGGTGGAGAAATATTAAGGATAAAAAGTGATCTGGCAGCTGTGAGAGAGCCCATGACGGGAATATTGAGGTCCCATGTTTCAAAAAAAAGATCAGCGCGGCTGCAGTTGTTTCCCCATGACGGGAATAGAGTGAGGCCATGATGGGTTACATCGTGGGGTCCCCTCGCTTAGCCTAAGACAGGGACCACTGCCACTAATGCGCTTTGAACATGGAGGCCGACCTCATAGCCTAAGACAGGCCTCTCACCTGCTATTTTAAATACAAAATGGGGGACATGCTGGAGGCCAGCACCTGGTAGTGGGCCCCTAACCCCGTGAGATTACCACACCCCAAGCAGCTTGTTCCGGGACAAACCGTACCATAACGTGTTCCTGTCAGGGCTAACCGCAAGATGTCGCCACACCGCCCCTGGAAAGTCCCGGAGGCCCATTTTCCCCTTTTGCCCCTCCCCGCTTTTGCCCTATATAAGCTTGTAACGCTCAAAAATAAAATTAGACCTTGCCTACCATCCTTTTGGTCTCACTCCTCCTTTTCACCCATTCCCTTCAGCCAGGGTCCTCCTCGACCCCCCACGTATACTGGCCCTGCAGGTCGGGGCATCACATAAAAGAGGCCAGAAAAATCTTTTACAGTGGAGGGAAGTGGGGGGAGGTGAGAGGGAATGAGTGAACCTTACTCACATAGGATTGAGCTTAAGGAGGTAATAACATACATACTCAATTGGTACGGAAATTTATCTTACCCTAAAGGCAAGTAAGAGGGAAGGGGATAAGCAGGTCCCTAATAGAAAGGAGGGCAGACTGGGGGAAGAGGTAATCAGAAGCAAACACTTTTGAGGAGGGACAGGGTCAAAGGAGAGAATAGATAAATGGGATAGGATGGAAGAAAATAAAAGACGTTCTCCACCTGATCAGTAGTCTAGGGATATGAAGAGGGAGCTTTCAGAAGAAGAAATCCAAGCTATCTACAATTTTATGAAAGAATTTTCTAAATCATTCATTTTTGGAGAAATGCAAATGAAAACAACTCTCAGGTAGCACCTCACATCTATCAGAAATGACACATGCTGGAGGGGATGAAAGAAAATAAGCACACTAATGAATTGTTGGAGAAGTCATCTGCTAGTCTCACCATTCTTTAGAGCAATTTGGAACTATGGCCAGAGGGCTATACAACTGTGTAGTACCCTTTGACCCAGCAATAACACTACAAGGTCTGTATCCAAAGATTTCAAAGGGAAAGGAAAAGGACGTATACATACAAAAATATTTGTACAACTCTTTTTGTGGTGGCAAAGAATTGGAAACTGAGGAGATGCTCCTTAACTGGGGGAATGGCTGAACAAGTTGTGGTGTGTGATTATGATGGAGTATTACTGTGTACTCATTATGAGCAGAATTAGCCATGTTATAATGATGATCATCTGTGAAAGACTTAGCTGCTTTGATCAATACAAAGATCAAGAGAGTTCCAAAGGACACATGATGAAAAAATGTTATCCTCCTCCAGAGAGAGAACTGGTGAACACTAAATGCAAACTGCAGTATAATTTTTCAATTTATTTTTCTTGCTTTTTCATATGGCTAATATGGAAATGGGTTTGGCATGATTTCAATTTTATAATTAATATGTTGCTTGTCTCTCAGTGGTCAGAGGAGGGGTTAGAAGGAGAGAATATGGAACTCAAAATATAAAAAAAATGTTAATAATAAATAATAACTTCATTTTAAAGTAATAGTTAAGAAAAAAGAGGGGAAGATATGCCCAAACTGGATCTTCTCTAAGGAAGTTCACATTTCTTGGGATTGCCATCCGGTTTTACCCTCAGTAGAAATTGTGTTGCTTCCCTTGTTTATGCACTGCTAGTGACACAGCTTGACTGTGTGCCCTAGGGGAACAGAGGGCCAAAGTTGGGGAGCCTACCGCCTTGTGCTTGGCTATAGAAATGCACCAGAAACTGTTTCGAGTCAGGCCTGAGCTCCATGTCCTTCCTCCTCTGTGCATTGGTTCATATGGTTGGTTCAAAGCAGGGATTCCTTAGCTTTTCGAGCCCTTTACCCCCTTGGATTTTCAGTAAACCTTCCCATGTTCTTCTTTAGTATGAAATGCAAAACATTCTACCACATATTCTCAGTATAACTAAAATTAAAAAGATCAATTTTCCTTTTCCAAAGGTAGACCAACACTTTTGTAATTTCACTGATGGGATGATATCATTATTTGCTAAATATTCTGTGAATCCCCTTGAAAAGCTGCTCCTTCTTTCTGGAGGTAAGATGATATTCCAAGGGCCTCCTCCACTTTAAATCTATGAACTTCCAATTCTACTTCCCTCCTCTCTACAAGGCTCTCTGGAGGTCACTGCCTTGGTCATTAAAGAAGTCTTGAGCCTGCAGGTACCTGGGACCAGTCCCGTTAACCCCAGTCATCATCTGAACCACTCTTCCTGTAGCCTCCCTACTTGGTCTGATTGACCTTTTGAGCCTTGGTCCTGGAAGGAACCAAGTTTAGATCTGATCTCATGGAGAGGAGGGCCTTCCCTCCAGCACCCCAACTTCTTCCTCCCCAGTGCAGTCCTTAGCCAGGCTTACCCATGTAGATAGATCCTCTACAACTGGACATTGTTTAAGCCTGTTTACATCTTTCTTCACTCCTTGAAGGGATAGACAGCTGCCATGTAATGGACAGTACAGTGTGGTTGGAGTCAGAAGGCCTGTTTTGGAATCCTGTCTCTGACTTCCTAAGGTTCTAGTTACCTGAGTGACTATGACAATTCACTTGACCTCTCTGGGGTTCCAGACCCACCTTTGACATCTCTTTCAGGACTGGTTCCAAGGATGGATCCTTGTGGACAGGATGCCTTGATACCCAGACATGACACTTTTAGCCCTCTGTGGTGGGGAGAGGGGAGAGAGGATTGAGAAGGTTGGAGTACTCTCTCTAGTTGGGAGGAGGGAGGGGGATCAGGCTGAAATCACTGCTGTCCCTCCATGAGGCAGCTGCCCCAAAGTGGAAGAGGCTATCTCAGGAGGAAAGGCCTGAGTTCTCTAACATTGGCTGGATGCTTACGAGTTCTGAATGGTCTACAGGGGTTGACACTCAAGCCTGGATGGCATCTGCAGTCCCCTCAAGCTCTGGGGGTTTGTGATTGGAAGATGCCATGATTCTAGGACTGCAGCCCTGCTAGGTGAAACTCCTCTTTGCCCTCCCAGCCCTTTCCCCCTCCCCAAATGTTTTCACCAGCCTGGGCTGCCACAAAGCGGGATTAACTTGACCAACCCCTCCTCCTCTCCAGATTTCAAGCCTTTCCTCAAGGCAGCTCCCTGCTGCTTCTCTCAATCAGCTCAGGCAGGTTTCTCTTTCTCTCTCTGAAAGACTCCAGTTGGACTTTATGCTCCCTGCCCAGCCCTGGTTCACACAGGAGAAACTCTGTGGTCAGGATTGCTGGGTAGGCTCCTTCACACAATCTTCTTTTAGTACAAAATTTAGCATATCTAAACCAGCATATAAATATTGATTGCTCCTGCCCCAGACAGACTGTGGCACTCCAGAATCAACCTAGATTTGGATTGGGATATTTTTGGCCATATTAATGAATTGGAGTCCATTAGAACCCTTCTTCCTTTCCCAGTAAAATTAATGTAATCCCCCTCCACCTCTTTGTGTGTTGGTGACTTTGTGGAGAAGGTGAACTTACATAATTAGAGGATGGAAGGATCTTAGATGTTAGAGCTGGAAGGTACCTTAGAGACCAGTGAATCCAGTTTCTATCTCACTGTGCAGATAAGGAATCTGAGACACAGAGAGGTTAAGTGACTTCCCTAGGGTCACACAGCTGTGACCTGTGTGTGGATTGATTTGAACTCAGGTCTTCCTGAATTCAAATCCAACTCTCTGATCACTACACCAGGCCCCTATTAGAAGCACTGTCCTCTATTCAAATGGCACAATGATGCCTTTAGCATTCTCAAAGAATTGGAGTGAATGAGTTTCTCAAAGAGAGTTCCACACTGTGACTTCTTTTTTTCTAACCAGAGAACAGGGAATGTTGAGTTGAAAAGAGCCTCCACAATATTAGAGATGGAAGAGCCCCTCAAGCAGAGTCACACCTGCAGAGGCAGTGAGCACATAGGACATAGAATGTTAGATCTTGAAGGGACCTTGGAACAAAGCATGGTAGAGCTGTAAGGAATGTTAGAGATAATTGAGAACAAATGGCCCATTTTTAAGATGAAGACAGGAAAGTAAAAGATAAAGACAAAAGCAAAGACAAGAAATAAGTTGTTCAGGAGATCAGAGTTACAACCCCAGGTCCTAATGACTAGTCTGGGGCTGTTTCTTTTTTTCTTTTTCTTTTTTTTTCTTTAAATTTTTTTTTACTTTTCAACATTTACTTCCACAACATTTTCTGTTCCAAATTTTCACCCCATCTCACCCCTACCCGCACCCCAAGATGGCATGCATTCTGAGTATCCATTCCCCTAGTCTACCCTCCCTTCTTTCTCTCCCCCTCCTTCTCTTATCTCCTTCCTCTTCTGCTTTCCTGTAGGGCAGGATAGATTTCTGTACCCCATTTGCTGTATTTCTTATTTACCAGTTGCATGTGAAAACATTTTTTTTAAATATGTGTTTTTAAAACTTCGGTTTCTCAATTTTCTCCCTTCCTCCCTCCCTACCCATCCACATTTAAAAGGCAAGCAACTCAATATAGGTTATACATGTGCAGTTATGCAAAATACTTCCATGGTAGTCATGTTGTGAAAAACTAACTCTATTTCCCTGAATCCTATCCCACCCCCAACATTTATTTTGGTCTTTCTTTTGAACCCGTCCCTCCTTAGAAGTGTTTGCTTTTGATTAAATCCCTTTCCCAATATGCCCTCCTCTCTATCATTCTCCTGTTCTCTTGTCCCCTACTCCCCTTATTTTTCTGTAGGGTAAGAGACCTTTCCATACCCAATTGAGTGTGTATGTTATTCACTCCTTAATCCAAATGCTATGAGAATAAGATTCCCTCATTCCCTCTCACCTTCACCTGTCTCCCCTCCACTGTAAGAGCCTTTTCTTTTTTTTTTGTGAGATAATTTACCCCATTCTACCTCTCCTTTTCTGCTTCTCCCAGTATAATCCTCTCTCACCCCTTATTTTTATTTTCCATATATGACCCCTTAATCTTCAACTCACCCTGTGCCCTCTATCTATCTATCTATCTATCTATCTATCTATCTATCTATCTATCTCTATCTCTGTATCTATGTATATACATATATATATAATTTTTTCCCCTCCAACTACCCTAATACTCACAAAGCTCTCAGGAGTTATAAATATCATCTTTCCATGCAGGAATGTAAACAGTTCAACCTTAATAAGTCCTTCATGATTTCTCTTTCCTGTTTATCTCTTCATGTTCCACTTGAGTTTTGTATTTGAAAGTCAAATTTTCTATTCAGTTCTTGTCTTTTCATCAAGAATGCTTGAAAGTCCTCTATTTCATTGAATAACCACTTTTTTCCCCTGAAGGATTATACTCAGTTTTGCTGGGTAGGTGATTCTTGGTTGTAATCCTATCTCCTTTGCCTTCTGGAATGTTATATTCCATACCCTCTGGTCCCTTAATGTGGAAGCTGCTAAATCTTGTGTTATCCTGATTGTGTTTCCACAATACTTGATTTTTCTTTTTTTCTGGCTGCTTGCAATATTTTCTCCTTGACCTGGGAACTCTGGAATTTGGCTACAATATTCCTAGGAGTTTTCCTTTGGGGATCTCTTTCAGGAGGTGATTGGCGGATTCCTTCCATTTCTATTTTGCCCTCTAGTTCTAAAATATCAGGGAAGTTTTCCTTGATAATTTCTTGAAAGATGATGTCTAGGCTCTTTTTTTTTATCATGGCTTTCAGATAGTCCAATAAAATTTTAAATTCTCTCTCCTGGCTCTATTTTCCAGGTCAGTTGCTTTTCCAATGAGATAGTTCACATTGTTTTCTAATTTTTCATTCTTTTGGATTTGTTTTACAGTGTCTTGATTTCTCATAAAGTCACTAGCTTCCAATTACTGTATTCTAATTTTTAAGGAAGTATTTTCTTCAGTGAGCTTTTGGACTTCCTTTTCCATTTGGCCAATTTTGCTTTTTAGGGCGTTCTTCTATTCATTGACTTTTTGGACCTCTTTTGCTATTTGGATTAGGCTGTTTTTTAAGGTGTTATTTTCTTCAGTATTTTTTTGGGTCTCCTTTAGCATCACTCTCAATTTTTCCTCTACTTCTTTTACTTGGTTCTCAAAATCCTTTTTGAGCCCTTCCATGGCCTGGAACCAAGTCATATTTTTCTTGGAGGCTGTGTGTATGGGAGCTTTGGCTTTGTGGCCTTCTTCTGCTTGTGTGTTTTGATCTTCTTTGTCACGAAAGTAAGATAATATAGTCTGACTCTTTTTGCGCTGCTTCCTCATGATCCTGGACAATTATTAAGTTATAAACTCTTTGTTAAGGTAGAAGTCTGTTTCCAGTGTGGAGAAGGTACTGTCCCAAGCTTCAGGGGTTTTGTGCAGCTGTTTTCAGAGATACTTCTAGGGACCTGTAAATTTTCAGTTCTTCCAAGGGACTCTGATCAAGGGTGAGGTTTTTACTCCTTTCCTGGCCTGTGCTCTGTTCTATAAGTGACCACAAGCACTGTTTTCTGCCTTGGAACTGTGAGGAGGATTTTTTTTCTACAGCCACCACAAGGTCCACCACGTCAGTGCTTCTCGCCCCAGGACCGCCACCCAGAACTGTTGCTCAGATCCAAGCAGAGGAAAAGCAAGAGAATCCTGCACCAGCAGAGAGATACCTGCAATCTCCTTCTGATCAGCCACTTGATTGCCCCTCAGTCTGTGGGCCAGAAGCTCAGGAGGCAGCCCCTACCCTGCGCCACACTAGGGAAATGGAGCTGAGACCACTGTGCTTCCCTCTCAGCACTGCAAAAACAGACTTTTCCCACTGACCTTCTAAGTTGTCTTTGGGATATCATGGGTTGAGAGGTCTGGAAACTGCCACAGCTGCATGAGATTCAGTCCTCTGAGGTCTACTCCAGGTTCACTACAGCCTGTGCACCCCTCTGAACTGCGCTGCTCTCCCTGCCCAGCCGATATACCTTTCTAATAGACCATCCAGGTTGTCTTGGGCTGGAAATTTGTTTCACTTGGTCTTTTTGTGGATTCTGCTGCTTTAGAATTTGCTTAGAGCCATTTTTACAGGTATTTGGAGGGGTTTGGGGGAGAGCTCAAGCAAGTCACTGCTTTCACTCTGCCATCTTGGCTCTGTGCCCCGGGGCACTTTCTTTAAGAAGGCAATCACAGACATCACAGCCAGCTTCTTCTTCAAGAGAGGGTGAGGCCCTAATGCCAGTGCCTAAGGGGATTTGTCTCATCTCTTTTCCAGGATCCCTTTCAAGAGGTGGTGGTCCCATTGATTCTCTCTTACACTTAATTTTGTTTCTATCTTCCACTTTCTTCATGCTATTCTCATCCTTTTTCCACCCAGTTGGTGATGCTAATGGGGCCTTAGCCTCTAACTGCAGATCTCAGTGCAACCTCAGCATCTGATTGGTGATCTTCCTGGGTGTCTAGCTCCTAAATGGTGGTCTTAGAGGAATCGGTGGCAGCCTCCATAGCAATGACAAGAATATGAGATTTGAAATACAAACTTAATTAGAACCTCTTCTTCTCTCTGAACAGTCCAGGAGCTGCCAGACTCCCACAGTAGGGGTACTGTCTGTTATGGATATCACACTCAGAGAGATCTACAATTCAGTGTCAGGTCTCTATTCAGACTTCTATTTGTCCATGTGGCCCCCTTAAAAGTGACACATCATGTAATATGATATTCTGCAAGGCAAAGGAGCTTGGATCACAACCAAGGATCAACTACCCAGCAAAAATGAGCACAATCTTTCAGGGGAGGAGATGGATATTTAACAAAATAGGGGACTTCCATATCTTGCTGATATAAAGACCAGAGCTCAACAGAAAATTTCATCTTCAAATACAAGACTCAAGAGAGACATAAAAAAGTAAATGGCACAGAAAGAAACAACATGTTATTAATAAGGACAAACTGTTTGCATCCCTACAAGGGAGGATGACACTTGTAACTCTTGAGAACTGGATTGTTATTACACCATGTTAAAGTGGTAGGTATAAATTGACTTTGATGTAATGATGAAAAAAAATCTAATCAAGTGGATTAAATGGATCCAAGTAAGTGGATTAATCTGATCAAACTAAGAAAATGTGCTGAGAGAAAAGGAAAGGAGGAAGCAGACAAGGGTAAATTACATCACAGGAAAAGGCACAAAAACCTATTATAGCAGAGGGAAAGAGGGGAAGGACATGAGCATTGTTTGAACTTTACTCTCATCAGATTTGGCTCAAGAAGGGAATAACAAAATCAAGTATAGGAATCTAACATGCCCTATACTCAGTAGGAGGGAAAAAGGGAAAGAAAAGGGAGGGGAAATAGAAGGGAGGGAAGAAGTAGTAAGGATAAAGGGTTAAAGGGGAAAAAAAGGAAGGGAGCTAATAGAAGGGAGGTGGGACTGAGGGAGGCAGTGGTCAAAAGCAAAACATTAGTGAGGAGAGGAAAGGAGAAAGGAGAAAGAAAAGCATAAATAGGGAGGGGAAAGAATGGAGAGAAAGACACACATAGTAATCATAACTGTGAATGTGATATATGAATATAATGGAATGCTATTGTGCTGTAAGAAAAGATGAACAGGCAGACTTCAGAAAAACCTGAAAGACTTGACTTGATTCCCTACAAGTAAAGTGTAAAGGACCTTAAGCTGGCATATGAGCCATCAGGTTAATATTATAACAAATAGAGGATAGCTTTTATTTTTACCCAGTCAAAAATGCAAAGTACAAAGGATATATTACTTCATCACAGTTGCCTGGCACACACGCAGCAGGCACATAATAAATGATTGTTTGATACCCCCAAATACACACTTATGTACACATAGGCATACACACACACACACACACACACACACACACCACACACACAGAGTATATATATGGTGAGAGAGAACAGGACAAAGACAGACATAGAGATGCAGAGACAGGGACAGGAGGAGCCACAACCAGAAGAAAGAGAAATACAGATGCTGGCTGCAGAATGCTATGCATGAGAAGACAAGTAAGATAAGCACCTGTTGCTAAGAGACTTGCATCAGAGAAGGGAACAAACATCCTAGGCACTCTGGTGACCTCACTGATTTCCTAGCCAGGTGAGGAGGAACTGAGGCCCAATAAGGTTAAGCTGTTGCCCTGGGTTACACAGGTACTAAGCATCAGAGGTAGCATTGGAACCCAGGTTCTCTGACTCCACAGCAGACACAGTTCTTTCCAGAATACAATTCTTCCTCTTAGAGCAGCTTTTGCCACCAAAGCAGGTTTTCTCCAGGGGACATCAGAATTTTGCTTTTAAATTTCCTCAAAAAAAAAAAAAGGTAATATGACTCAATTTTGCTGAGCAGTTGATTCTTAGTTGTAATCCAAGCTCCTTTGCCTTACAGAATATCAAAATCCAAGTCCTCAGATCTTTTAATGTAGAAGCTGTAAGTTCCCGTGTAATCCTGACTGTGGTTTCACAATATTTGAATTGTTTCTTTCTGGCTGCTTGCAGGATTTTCTGCTTAACCTGATAATTCAGGAATTTGGCTACAAAATTCCTTGGCATTTTCAATTTGGCATCTCCTTCAATAGGTGATCTGTGTATTCTTTTTTTTTTAATATAAATTTATTTTTAGTTTTCAATATTCACTTCCACAAGTTTTTGAGTTCCAAATTTCTCACCCCTCCCCCCACCCAAGATGGCGTGCATTCTGAATACCCCTTCCCCTGGTCTGCCTTCTCTTCTATCTCTCCCCCCTCCCTTCTCTTATCCCCTTCCCCTTCTGTTTTCCTGTAGAGCAGGATAGACTTCTGTACCCCATTTCCTGTATTTCTTATTTACCAGTTGCATGTGAAAACTTTTTTTTAAACACGTGTTTTTAAAACTTTGAGTTCCAAATTTTCTCCCTTCCTCCCTCCCCACCCACCCCCACTGAAAAGGCAAGCAACTCAATATAGGTTGTCCATGTGCAGTTATGCAAAACACTTCCTTAGTAGACATGTTGTGAAAAACTAACTCTATTTCCCTTAATCCTATCCTGCCCTCCCATTTATTCTATTCTTTCTTTTGACCCTCTCCCTCCTCAGAAGTATTTGCTTCTGATTACCCTCTTTCCCAATCTGCCCTCCTCTCTATCATCCCCCTGCTGTCTTGTCCCCTTCTCCCCCTATTTTCCTGTAGGGTAACACAGATTTCCATACCCAGTTGAATGTGTATGTTATTCTCTCCTTAAGCCAAATCCTATGAGAATAAGATTCCCTCATTCCCTCTCACCTTCCCCTGCTTCCCCTCCACTGTGAGAGACTTTTCTTTTCTGTTTTTTTTGTGAGATAATTTACCCCATTCTACCTCTCCCTTTCTTCTCTGAGTAGCATCCTCTCTCATCCCTTAATTTTATTCTCCAGATATGACACCTTAATCTTCAACTCACCCTGTGCCCTCTATCTATCTATATATACATACATACAATTTTTTTCCTTCAATTACCCTAATACTGACAAAGTTCTTATGAGTTACAAATATCATCTTTCCATGCAGGAATGTAAACAATTCAATCTTAGTAAGTCTCTTACGATTTCTCTTTCCTGTTTACCTATTCATGTTCCACTGGAGTCCTGTATTTGAAAGTCAAATATTCTGTTTAGCTCTGGTCTTTTCATCAGGAATGCTTGAAAGTCCTCTATTTCACTGAATGACCATTTTTCCCCCTGAAGGATTATACTCAGTTTTGCTGGGTAGGTGATTCTTGGTTGTAATCCTATCTCCTTTGCCCTCCAGAATATTATATTCCATGCCCTGCGGTCCTTTAATGTAGAAGCTGCTCAATCTTGTGTTATCCTGATTGTGTTTCCACAGTACTTGAATTGTTTCCTTCTGGCAGCTTGTAATATTTTCTCCTTCATCTGGGAACTCTGGAATTTGACTACAATATTCCTAGGCGTTTTCCTTTGGGGATCTCTTTCAAGAGGAGATCTGTGGATTCTTTCACTTTCTATTTTGCCCTCTGGTTCTAAAATATCAGGGCAGTTTTCCTTGATAATTTCTTGAAAGATGATGTCTAGGCTCTTTTTTTTTATCATGGCTTTCAGATAGTCCAATAATTTTTAAATTCTCTCTCCTGGATCTATTTTCCAGGTCAGTTGTTTTTCCAATGAGATATTTCACATTGTTTTCTAATTTTTCATTCTTTTGGATTTGTTTTACAGTGTCTTGATTTCTCATAAAGTCACTGTCTTCCAATTGCTTTATTCTAATTTTTAAGGAAGTATTTTCTTTAGTAATCTTTTGGACTTCCTTTTCCATTTGGCTAATTTTTCTTTTTAGGGCATTTTTCTCCTCATTGGATTTTTGGACCTCTTTTGCCATTTGGGTTAGGTTGTTTTTTAAGGTGTTATTTTCATCAGTATTTTTTGGGGTCTCCTTTAGCAAGGTGTTGAATTGTTTTTCATGATTTTCTTGCATCACTCATTTCTCTTCCCAGGTTTTCCTCTACTTCTCTTACTTGCTTCTCAAAATCCCTTTTGAGCTCTTCCAAGGCCTGGGACTGATTCATATTCTTCTTGGAGGCTTTGGATGTAGGAGCTCTGACTTTGTTGTCTTCTTCTGGTTGTATATTTTGATCTTCTTTTTCACCAATGTAAGACAATATAGTCTGACTCTTTTTGCGCTGCTTGCTCATGATCCCAGCTAATTACGTGAGTTTCAAACTCTTTGTTAAGGTAAGAGTCTGCTTCCAATGCGGAGAGTGTACTGTCCCAAGCTTCAGGGGTTTGTGTAGCTGTTTTCAGAGATAGTTGTAGAGACCTGTAAATTTTCAGTTCTTCCAAGGTGGTATGATAAGGGGCAAGGTGTTTACTCCTTTCCTGGCCTGTGACCACAAGTATTCCTTTCTGTCCTGTAACTGTGAGGAGGGGTTCCTCTCCACAGACACTCCAAGCTCCACCATGCCAGTGCTCCTCCTCTCCCCAGCACTGCTGCCCAGAACTGTGACCCAGTTCCAAACATGGCAAATCAAGAGATTCCTGCCTCAGCACTGGCAAAGAGATCCCTGCAGTCCCTCTCTGATCAGCTAGTGGATTCCCCCTCAGTCTGTGGGCTGGAAGCTCGGGAAGCAGCTGTCCCCCCCAGGGCCAGGCTCTTTGGGAATGGAGCTGAGACCCCGCCTTCCTCTCTGACCACAGACAGAAACAGATTTTTCCCACTGACCTTCTAAGTTGTCTTTGGCATTGGTGGATTGAGGAGTCTGGAAACCTCCACAGCTGTCTGCAATTCAGTCCTCTGAGGCCTGCTCCAGGTTTGCTGTGGCCTGCGTGCCCACGCTGTGCTGTGCTGCACTCCCAGTTCAGGACAATACACCTTTCTTATCAATCATCCAGGTTATCTTGGGCTGTAAATTTGTTTCACTCTGTCTTTTTGTGGGTTCTGTTGCTTCAGAATTTGTTTAGAGCCATTTTTTATGAGTATTTGGAAGGGTTTGGGGGAGAGCTCAAGCAAGTCACTGCTTTCACTCAGCCATCTTGGCTCTGCCCCCGATCTGTGTATTCTTTTGATGACTGTTTTACCTGGTGGTTCTAGGTCTTTAAGACAATTTTCCTTGATGATCTCTTGAAATATGCTGTCCAGGCTCTTTTTTTTTTTTTCAGCATAGCTTTCAGGTATACCAATAATTCTGAAGTTATCTCTCCTGGATCCTTTTTCCAGGTCAGTTAGTTTTTCTGATGAGCTATTTTACATTTTCTTGTGTATTTTCATTCCTTTGACTTTCTTTGACTGATTCTTGAAGTCTCATGGCGTCGTTAGCTTCCCATTGCCCAATTTTAATTTTTAATGAATCATTTTCTTCAGTTAGCTTTTGTACCTCCTTTTTCATTTGTCCCATTGTACTTTTTAGGGAGTTCTTCTCTTCAGTGAGGTTTTGTGCCTCCTTTTCCATTTAGCCAATTCTACTTTTTAAAAGTTTTTAAAATTTATTTTGATTTATCAATAATCACCTCCACATGCTCTTGAGTTTAAAATTTTTCTCCCCCTTCCTACCCACCACCCTCCCCAAGACGGCACACAATCTGATATAAGCTGTACATTTACATGCCTATTAAACATATTTTCACATTAGTAGTGTTGTAAGCAAAAATTAAAACCAATAGGGGGAACGATCAGAAAGAGGAAACAAAACTCAACAGAAAAGAAAAAAAATAGCAATTCAACTTTCACAGTTCTTCTTTGGATGTGGATAGCATTTTCCATCATGAGGCCTATGGAGATGTCTTAGATCCTTGTAATGCTGAGAAGGGTTCAGCTTAACAATCTCAGTCATTGCATAACCTGGCTGTTATTGTGTACAGAGTCCTCTTAGTTCTTCTCACTTCACTCAGCATCAGACTATATAAGTCTTTCCAGGTTTTTCTGAAGTCAGCCTGTTCATCATTTCTTATAGCACAATAGTATTCCATTACATTCATATACCACAACTTGCTCAGCCATTCCCCAATTGATGGGCATCCTCTCAATTTCCAATTCTTTGCCACCACAGAAAGAGCTGCTATGAATATTTTTGTACATGTGGGTCCTTTTCCCATTTGTATGATCTCTTTGGGATATAGCCCTAGAAGTACTATTGCTGGATCAAAGGGTATGCACATTTTTGTAGCCCTTTGGGCATAGTTCCAAATTGTTCTCCATAAAGGCTGGATCATTTCACAACTCCACCAACAACATATTTGTGTTCCAATTTTCCCATATCTTCAACATTTATCATTTTCCTTTTTTGTCATGTTGGCCAATCTGATAGGTGTGATGTGGTACCTCAGAGTTGTTTTTGTTTGCATTTCTCTAATCAATAACGATTTAGAGCATGTTTTCTTATGACTATAGATGGCTTTAATTTCTTCATCTGAGAACTGTCTGTTCATATCCTTCGACCATTTATCAATTGGGGAATGGCTTGTGTTCTTAAAAATTTGTCTTAATTCTCTATATATTTTAGAAATGAGGCCTTTATCAGAGAGACTGTTGTAAAAATTCTTTCCCAATTTTCTACCTTCCTTCTAATCTTAGTTGCATTGGCTTTGTTTGTGCAAAAACTTTTCAATTTAATGTAATCAAAATGATCCATTTTGCTTTTTGTAATGTTCTCTATCTCCTGTTTAGTCATGAATTCTTCTGTTCTCCATAGATCTGATAGGTAAACTATTCCTTGTTCTCCCAGTTTACTTATGGTATCAGCCTTTATATCTAAGTCCTGAACCCATTTTGACTTTATTTTGGTATATGGTGTGAGATTTGGGTCTATGCCTAGTTTCCACCATACTCTTTTCCAGTTTTCCCAGCAGTTTTTTTCAAAGAGTGGGTTCTTATCCCAGAAGCTGGGGTCTTTGGGTTTATCAAAAAATAGATTACTATAGTCATTGACTACTGTGTCTTGCATATTTAACCTATTCCACTGATCCATCTCCCTATTTCTTAGCCAGTACCAAGCAGTTTTGATGATTGCTGCTTTATAATACAATTTAAGATCTGGAATTGCTAGGCCACCTTCCCCTGCATTTCTTTTCATTAGTTCCTCTGATATTCTGGACCTTTTGTTTTTCCAAATGAATCTTGTTATTATGTTTTTCTAACTCTATAAAATAATTTCTTGGTAGTTTGATTGGTATGGCACTGAATAAGTAAATTAACTTAGGTAGGATTGTCATTTTTATTATATTAGCTCGGCCTACCCATGAGTTTTTCCAATTATTTAGATCTGATTTGTGTGAAAAGTGTTTTGTAATTGTGTTCATAGAGTTCCTTGGTTTGTTTCAAGAGGTAGACTTCTAAATATTGTATAATGTCTACAGTAAGTTTAAATGGTATTTCTCTTTCAATCTCTTGCTGTTGGGCTTTGTTGGTAATATGTAGAAATGCTAATGATTTATGTGGGTTTATTTTATAGCCTGCAACTAAAGTTGTTTATTATTTCAAGTAGTTTTTTACTTGATTCTCTAGGATTCTCTAAGTATATCATCATGTCATCTGCAAAGAGTGATCGCTTTGTTTCTTCTTTGCCTATTCTAATGCCTTCAATTTCTTTTTCTTGTCTTATTGCTAAAGCTAAGGTTTCCAGTACAATATTGAATAACAGTGGTGATAATGGACATGCTTGTTTCACCCCCGATCTTATTGGAAATGCTTCTAGCCTGTCGCCATTACATATAATGCTTGGAAAAGGAAGGACAAAAATTAACTGTAGAAAATGAGTCCCTAAAAAACACAACTGGCCAAATGAGGAAGGAGGTACAAAATCTAATAGAAGAAAACAATTTGTTAAAAATTAGAATTGGGCAAATGGAAGCTAATGACTCTATGAGAGAGCAAGAATCAGTCAAACAGAAACAAAAAAATGAAAAACTAGATGAAAATGTAAAATACCTCATTGGTAAAACAACTGACCTGGAAAATAGATCCAGGAGAGACAATTTAAAAATTATTGGTCTATCTGAAAATCACAATGAAAAAAAAGAGCCGGGACAGTATCTTTCAGGAAATCATAAAAGAAAACTACCCTGAGGTCCTGGAACCAGAGGTAAAATAGCCATAGAAAGAATCCACCAATCACCTCCTGAAAGAGATCCCAAATTGAAAATGCCAAGGAATAAGTAGCCAAATTCCAAAATTATCAGGTCAAAGAGAAAATATTGCAAGCAGCTAGAAAGAAACAATTTAAATATCATGGAACCACAGTCAGGATTACACAGAACCTTGCAGCTTCTACATTAAAAGACTGTAGGGCATGAAATATGATATTCTGTAAGGCAAAGGAGCTTGAATTACAACCAAGGATCAACTACCCAGCGAAAATGAGCATGATCTTTCAGGGGAGGAGATGGATATTCAATGAAAAAGAGGACTTCCAAACCTTTCTGATAAAAAGACCAGAGCTCAATAGAAAATTTGATCTTCAGGGGCAGCTAGGTAGTGCAGTGGATAGAGCACCAGTCCTGAAGTCAGTAGGACCTGAGTTCAAATCCGGCCCAAACACTTGACACTTACACTTACTAGCTGCATGACCCTGGGCAAGTCACTTAACCCCAATTGCCTAAAAAAAGGGAAAAAAAAAGGAAATTTGATCTTCAAATACAAGACTCAAGAGAGACATGAAAAGGTAAATGGGACAGGAAGAAACAGCATATTATTAATAAGGGCAAACTGTTTACATCTCTACAAGGGAAGATGACACTTGTAACCCCTGAGAACTGTATTGTTATTACACAATATTAAAGTGGTATACATAAAGGGGATGGGTATAAGTTGACTTTGATGTAATGATAAAAAAAAATCTAATCAAGTGGGTTAAATGAATCCAAGTGGATTAATCTGATTTAAGAAAATGTACTGAGAGAAAAGGAAAGGAGGGGGCAGACAAGGGTAAATTACATTACAGGAAAAGACACAAAAACCTATTACAGCAAAGGGAAAGAAGGGAGGGACATGAACATTGTTTGAACCTTACTCTCATTAGATTTGGCTCAAGAAGAGAATAAAATAAGCAGTTAGGTATAGAAATCTAACTTGCCCTAAAGGCAGTAGAAGGGAAAAGGGGATAGAAAAAGGAGGGAAGAAGTAGTAAGGGTAGAGAGAAAGAAAAGAGAGGGGGCTAATAGAAGGGAAGCAGGACTGAGGGAGGCTGTGGTCAAAAGCAAAACACTAGTGAGGAGGGAAAGGGAGAAAGGAAAAAGAAAAGCATAAAGAAGGGGGAAATAGGATGGAAAGAAAGACACAGATAGTAATCATAACTGTGAATGTGAATGGGATGAACTCTCCCATAAAACGGAAGCACATAGCAGAATGGATTAAAAACCATAATCCTACAATATACTGTTTACAGGAAACACATTTGAAACAGAGGGGACACACACAGGGTAAAGGTAAAAGGCTGGAGCAGAATATATTATGCTTCAGCTGAAGTAAAAAAAAAAGCAGGTGTAGCAATCCTGATCTCAGACAAAGAAAAAGCAAAAATAGATCTAATCAAAAGAGATAAGGAAGGAAACTACATCCTGCTAAAAGGCACCATAGACAATGAAGTAATATCATTAGTAAACATATATGCACCAAATGATATAGCATCCAGATTCTTAGAGGAGAAGTTCAGGGAGATATAGACAGCAAAATTATACTAGTGGGAGACCTCAACCTTCCCCTCTCTGAACTAGATAAATCTAACCACAAAATAAACAAGAAAGAAATTAAGTAGGTGAATAGAACATTAGAAAAGTTAGGTATGATAGACCTCTGGAGAAAATTGAATGGGGATAGAAAGGAATATACTTTTTTCTTGGCAGTACATGGCACATACATAAAAATTGACCATGTATTAGGGCATAAAAACCTCACAATCCAATGCAGAAAGACAGAAATATTAAATGCATCCTTTTCAGATCATGATGCAATAAAAATTACATGTAATAATGGGCCATGGAAAGATAGACTAAAAAATAATTGGAAACTAAATAATCTAATCCTAAACAATGAATGGGTGAAACAACAAATCATAGAAACAATCAATAACTTCACCCAAGCGAATGACAATAATGAGACAACATACCAAAACTTTTGGGATGCATTGAAAGCAGTTCTTAGGGGAAGTTTTATATCTCTAAATGCTTACATGAATAAAATAGAAAAAGAGGAGATCAATGAATTGGTCATGCAGCTAAAAAAGCTAGAAAAAGAACAAATTGAAAATCCCAAATTAAATACCAAATTAGAAATTCTGAAAACCAAAGGAGAGATTAATAAAACTGAAATTAAGCCAACTATTGAACAAGTAAATAAAACTAAGAGCTAGAAAAAACAATAAAATAGACAAACCTTCAGACTCTTTAGCACAGTGGATAGAGTTTGATCACTTTTGGATACTTGATTCAGAACCCAGCAAACTTCCTTTGGTCCATTTACCCTTAGGCCCCTTTCTCTGCCTGGTCCCATTTTGTTCGTTTCCTTGTACAGCTCTTTTGAATTCTGAACATTATTACTAAGTCAATATTAACAAATGATCCTAATCACTGTGCATTTATTTTGTATATATTTTCTTCTCACTTATTTGGGAACATGTCAGCTCTTTGAAAGCAGGGACTCTTTTTTTAATTTGCATTCTAGAAAAATGCTTAAGATTCATGTCCATTGTTTGACTGACTAGAAGACAGACAGACAGACAGACAGAGACAGTGACTGTCTTTAAAATTCAGTGATTCGGATTCAGATTTATATTTATATCTCTTTCTTTTTTTCAAAACTTACTTCCAGCTATTGATGGCTCATGGATGAGAGGGCTTGCATATCAAAAGGAATAAATGGAAGCTCAGAGCTGAAAGTGACAGTAGGCAAAGTGAAATGCAGAGTCAGGCCCTATGAAACAAAAAAGGAGACAAAAATAGTTTCAAATATTAAGGCTTGGAACAAGCAATTTAATACCACTTATTATGTTGAAGAATTGATGTCTATAGCTAGAAAATTATTGTCACACAAACAAAACTACTTGCATTTTCATATATGTAAAGTGATAAATGTGACAACTACAGTGTACTAAGCACAAGGCAAATCTAAATAAACAAAGGAAGAAGAAAAGAACATATATATGCAAAACTATAGTCATGTTTTAATATCTAGATGGATTTCCTCATTAGCTTGGTAGGACCACCTGAAAGGTCAAGATAAGTCTGTCAAGGTCTGCTTGTCAGCTCATTTGTCAACCAATGACATTCTGTATTTTGTTTGGAAAGATCTGTCCTCAACCAGAGGATCAAGGTCAAGATCTATCAACCAATAAGACTATTTTACGGTGCCTCTTCTATACCAGCTGGGTATTAAGCACTGCAAAACTAAGACCATGGAGGAAGGGAGCATCTTAGATCGTGAGGAAGATTCTAAGGTCCACTTCAGTAGAGGGGCCATAGACCCTAAGTAAAGTGCTATTTGCTTGAAAGTCTGCCACAGTTTCTTTTATTGTAGATTGGACAATTTTGGACCCCATGATGTTTGGTTAAGAAAGGGAAGAAATATTTAAGACAATAACTTGAGAGGATAGTAGGAGGTGTTTTAAGGATGGACAAGACCAGAATACATTTGAAGGTGGGAAGGAAAGATCCTGTTGGTAGAGGAAAGCTGAAAATTGGAGTGGGGAAGAAGTGAATGAAGATGTAATCTGCTGGAAAATATGGGAGAGCATAGGAACAGATGCATATGTAAAGGAACTGACATTAGCAGCAAGTAAAGCTGTATCCTTAGGGCTAGGGAAAGACCATAAGGACTGTGGCTCACAAGATTGTGGAACTCCTAGATAAGGCAAATTCCCAGGAGAACACTTTCTCTGTAATTTATACATCTTTAAGATGGTTGTAAAGAGTACAGAGAGATTAAATGATTTGCCTAGAGTTACATAGTTATAATAAGACAGAACCCAAGTCTTCTTGGCTTCAAGGTCAGCTTTCCAGGATGCTTCTCATTCTGAGGTCTGAGTATTAAAATAGGTAAATTCTACTACAAATGCTTTTAACAATACTGTATTGTTTTGAGTATACCATAAAGGAATTAAGTGACTCAACCTTTTTTTCTGCTTCATATTCTGCCCATGCTGCTTTTCTTTCCTCCTCAGTCAGTTCTTCTTCTTCTTTATGGTCCAAAAGAGAATCATGTTCATGATAACCTACAATGTATTCTTTATGTATTTGAATGTCTTAGAAAGCAGAATTGGCCAAATGGAAAAGGAAGTCTGAAAGGTCACTGAAGAAAATACTTCCATAAAAATTAGAGTGAAAAAAATTAGAGTGGAGCAACTGGAAGCTAATGACTTCATGAGAAATCAAGAAACAAGAAAACAAAACCAAAAGAATGAAAAAGTAGAAGACAATGTGAAATATTTCATTGGAAAAATAAGTGACCTGGAAAATAGATCTAGGAGAGATAATTTAAAAATTATTGGACTACCTGAAAGTCATAATCAAAAAAAAAAAGCCCAGACATCATCTTTCAAGAACTTATCCCAATTGCCTCACCAAAAGAAAAAAAATACATGCATACATACATACATACATACGTACGTACATATATATATATATATATATATATATATATATATATATATATATATATCAAGGAAACTGCCCTGATATTCTAGAACCAGAGGGTAAAACAGAAATTGAAAGAATCCACCGATCACCTCCTGAAAGAGATCCCCAAAGGAAAACTACCAGGAATATTGTAGCCAAATTTCAGATTTCCCAAGTCAAGGAGAAAGTATTGCAAGCAGCCAGAAGGAAACAATTCAAGTATTGTGGAAACACAATCAGGATAATGCAAGATTTAGCAGCTTCTAAATTAAAGAATGGGAAGGCTTGGAATATAATATTCTGAAGGTCAAAGGAGCTAGGCTTAAAAACCAAGAATCACCTATCCAGCAAAACTGTGTATAATCCTTCAGGGTCCTTTCCAAGGAATATTGTCTTCACATGATTTGCCCAGGGTCACATAGCTAGTGTTTAAGGCTAGATTTAAACACAGGACTTCTGATTCCATTACTGTATAATGTTTTTGTGATTATAATGCTGTGTGTAGCAATAACAGCTCATATTTATATAACACTTTACAATTTACTGAATACTTTATAGTGAAGCACCTTGGAATAATGGACAGATAACAGGTCTTAGAACTAAGACCAGGATAAAAGTCCCATGTGTGACTCTACGTAAGTTATATAGTTTCTCAGTGTGCCAAGCAACTCTCCAAGACAATGAATTTCAGACACAGTTTAATTATTTACATCAATCCATAGATTTGGTAATATAAATATTAACTTTTACCATTTTGCTGAAGAAATTCAAGCTTTCTTTAAAATCTGCAACTAATTTTCACAACATGAAAACTATGGAAGTGTTTTGCATAGCTACACATGTATAACCTGTATCGAGTTGCTTGCCATCTCAATGAGGGTGGGTGGGGAGGGAGGAAGGGAAAGAATTTGGAACCCAAAGCTTTAAAAGCAAATGTTAAAAAATGTTTTTACATGCAACTGGGAAACAAGATATACAGGCAATGGGGTATAGAAATCTATCCTGCCCCACAGGAAAAATAAAAGGGGAAGGGGATAAAAGAAGGGGGGTTGATAGAAGGGAGGGCAGATTAGGAGAAGGGGCATTCAGAATGTATGTTGTCTTGGGGTGGAGGGAGGGACAAGATGGGGAGAAAATTTGGAACTGAAAATCTTGTGGAAATGAATGTTGAAAACTAAAAATAAATAGATTTTTTTAAATATCCAACTAAATTATTATAATTACTTTTAAAATTATTCATAAAAATGTCTCTCTTTTATACTAGGCTTAATTATAATTAAATTATCATATATACTTTTGGCAGCATAGGAGTGTCCTTCTTTTTCTTCTTTTCTGAATTAGGATCATCTAGTAAGTCTGGCTCAAATGTATAAAGTTCAGTCAGTTCATTCAAAGTAAAATGGTGTTCAACTTGCTGTTGATCAATAACTCGAAAAGAGAGTGATTGCTTGGTTACTTGACGTCCATAGATCTTTTCTTCCACAGTTCCTTGTATAAGAATTAGAACCTGTAATTAGATAACATATGTGCATTTCACCACTATGAAATTTTACTTCAAAGATTTTGGTTTTGCATAGCCAGTGCTTGATAACTTGAATCCACAAAACCAGATGTAATTCTTTTCAATTACTGTTAGTCTCCTTTGTGGGCTCCACCATTAATATCATGCCAGTTAACCATTGGTGTCCCTAAAGTTTGATTTTAAGCCCTTTTGTCTTTTCCCTCCCTACTCTTCCTTTTGGTAATCACTTTTTACCATCATCTCTATGCTGATGACTTCCAGATTTTCAAAGTGAATGTCCTATAGAAACCTTACAGTAAACATATACAAAACTGAGCTCACTGTCTTTCCCCTTAAACCTTTTGTTCTTTCACACTTCTCTAATACTGCTTAAGATGCCACCATCTTCCAATCTCCCAGCTTTGGGATTTCAGTATTATCCTCAATCTTCCTTACTGTACAGATGCAAATCTTGTCAAAGACTGTCATTTCTATCTTTACAAAAATCTCCCACATTTAACTTTCTTTCTGTTCACACAACTACCACCTTAATTTAGGCCCTCACAACCTCTTTTCTGAATGACTACAATGGTCTAATTGGTCTCTCTGACTCCATAGATTACATCTTATTCCATTCTTCCATTTACTGCTGTGAAAGTGACTTTCCAGTATTTTCTTTTTCAAACTATCTGGTAATTAACTTTTGCATATAAAAACACATAAGGCTAACCACGTCCTTTAAGCATCAACAATCCACTTTGCTGACTCATTCAGATATTGGGAGAATCTGCTTCCAGAAATATAAGCTGATGTATAATGATGAGGCCTCAGAGAGCCATTTTTAAGCATTTGCAGGCATTCAGTGACTTTCCTATGAGCTGACTGCATGATGATGGAGAGTCTTTTAGTTGGCTACTAAGTCAGAACTAATTGTATGTACAAAATTCTCTAACAGAGGAAGTTGAGCTATCTCTCCATGGAGGCTTCTGAATGAGGAAGAACTTCTATAAACCTCTGGGTGATAAAAAGCATGACCAATTTGGTTGCTGTATTCTTCAACCAATGCCAACACATGCCTACAAATATATATGGCACTTTTATTTCTTTGCCTCATTGGATTTCTTCTTTCCTCATTGCAGGTTAGCCAATGTCAGAGTTTCAGACAGTTGGAGAAGATCCATGTAAAAGCCTTAGCTGGGAGTACACTACCTGAAACTGCCAGCATAGCCTTCAGAAGTGACATGCATGACGTCCGCATAACGTTGGATAGTAGCTCAGTTAGAAGATAGAGCAGTAGATTTTTATGGGGATTTGCTAGTAGATGGCATTAATAAAGTATGATACATACTACATGTATATACATACATACATACATGTGTATATTTATTTATTCACTTTTTATTCCTAAAGCATAGGTCTACTTGTCATACCCCCTACTCAATAAACTCTAGTAATTCCTTATTATCTCTAGGATAAAATCCTGCAACTTAAGTCCCTATCTATCTTCTTAGGCTTAACTCCCTTCCACTTACACTGATTTAGTGACAATGACCTTCTTGTCATTGCTCACACATGATTCCATTTCCCAATCAAGTGCCTTTTTACTGGCTGGAATGTTCACCTTTCTTGTCTGTAAAGCTTCCTTTCTTTCCTGAAGTTTCAATTTACTTCTGCAAGAGGCCTTTTCTAGACCCTCTCAATGCTGACTACTTTTGGTATACTCTATATATCTCAAACAACAGAGTTGTTTGCATGCTGTGAGGTCAGCAAGAGAAGTGACTGTTTTTTCTTTTCTTTGAAATTCCAGTACTTAATACAATGACTGTCAAATACATTGATGTGTGTGTGTGTGTGTGTGTGTGTGTGTATAATATATAAATATATATATGTATGTATGTATGTATATATATACACATATACGTGTATGATATTAATTAGGGGAGGGGAATTACTTGACCAATGAACATATTTTGAGATGGCCTTGTCTGTTCAAGGAAAATACTAAAGTTGATTGCATGTGAAGAATGAAATGTCATTTTACTTACCTATAATTGCTCACCAGTTTCAAACTTTGGCTTGTACTTTCAATTTTTTATATGAAAAGTTGAAACTTACCTGAGCTAAAAACCTGTATACAAAGACTGGTTTATTTTGACCAAAGCGATAAACCCTGAATACACTCTGAATATCATTGGAGAGATTCCAAGAGGCATCAGAGATGACTATTTGATTAGCAGTTACCAGATTAATGCCAACAGAACCTGCTTTGCTGGAAATAATGACCAGCCGGCCCCTACAAATTTAAAAAGAAAAAAGTAATTAGTCTAATAAAAGATTATTCTTATAAAATTAATAAATTTGCCATGAAATATTGCCTTTATGAGTAAGAAAATATGTAGGTTCATTTGCCACATGCCAGAAACAGAATCATGTAGCCAAATAATCTAGGCAGACAAAGTATTTCAGGTAGCAATAACTTATCAAAATATGAAGGGAAAAGCACACTGACACTTAATCAATAATCTCTGATTAACTTATTTTACTTATTTATTCAATTAAGAAACATGCACTTTCTTTCTTCCAATACCTTGAAACCCTAAATTAAGAAGGGGAAAAATGAAAGAAACAGAAAACTCTTGTCACAAATATGCAGACAAACAAAAGAAATTTCCCTATAGATTAAATCCAAGGAAAAAATGCATGTCTCATTCTGCATCTTGAGTCTGGAGACTATTATATCTCTCATCAGGAGGTGGACAGCAAATAATTGGTCCTTGGAATCATGGAAGAACAAGCCAAAATTAAAGTCCTTAAGGCTTTTGAAAAGTTGTTTGTCTTGACACCAATGTTATTCTTATTGTAAAAATTGCTACCATTGCACAGTGGGTAAAGAACCTGCCCTGGAGTCAGGAGAACCTGAGTTCAAATCCAGTCTCAGACCAGGCATTTGACACTGATTCATCGTGTGACCCCTGAGCAAGTCACTCAACCCCAATTACCACAAAAAAAAGAAAGAAAAAAAAGAAAAAGAAAAATTGCTACCATTGTTCTACTCACTTTATTCAGCATTGAGTTCCTACCAGTCATCCCAAGTTTCTCTTAAACATTCCCTTTCATTTCTTATAGAATAGTACAGTATCAAAATCACATACCATAATTTCTCTGGCCGTTCCCCAATGTACACACACCATTCTAAGTTTCCAGTTCTCTGTCACTACAAAAAGAGCTGCTATAAGTATAAATATTTTTAGATACAGAGATCCTTTCCCTTTCTTTGGTCTTTCTGGGTTATTATCAGCATAATGGTGGTACTGTTAAATCAAAGTGTTTGCACAATTTAGTCACTTTTTCATGACATTTTCTATTCCATTTTTTAGCTACTAATTCTTTACAGAGTTCAAGAATGGCTAAATGAAATCACAGCTTTGCATCAGTGCTATAATGTTTCTGTTTTTCCACATTCCTTCCAACATTTGTCATTTTCTTTTGTCTATTAATCTTTGCCAATTTAATGGGTATAGGATAGAAACTTGTAATTGTTTTAATTTACATTTCTTTAACTATTATTGAGGCAGGAATTTTTATATGGATTTTGATAACCGGGATTTATTCCGATTCATTACTGATGAATCAAAAAGTCAGATTTGCAATTTATTACATGAAATGATTAAAAGAAGATAATAAAATCAGATGACTAGAGAACTTCAAAATAGAATTTGAAAAGAAAATGCTAGATTACAGGGATTTTGACAGAAACCAAGAAGGGGGAAATAATAAGAAAACAGTTTTCTAGTTAGGGGGTATATCTGTGTTAACTGAAAAATTTTCAAGAAATAAGCACTGGATGTCAGATAAAATCTGTAGCAAAATCACTTTGAAAATAACAAAGAAAGAAAGTGGCCCCTATAAACTGGTAATGATCTGCAACATAAATGAGGAAAAAAATCTAAAAGTACCCACCTCACATTAGTTTCATCATTAAACTCTTTAGCCCATTTCTATCTTGCCTGTGCACTTGTAAAGCCATCCAAATGATAATAATCAATGTTTCAAAACCATTTTCCTTCACCTACATATAAAATAGTAAAAATGGGTCTATTATATTGGAATCTAGCACTAGAATGTTTAGTTCCTTAATAAACATACCTTGAACATACACACAAAATCAAGTTTCATTAAATATTTAATTCTACTTAAAAACCACTTTTCAAATTTGAAAATTACTCATATAAATGCTACATAGCAAAAAATGCATAGCAAACTAGACACTCTAAATAAAATTTGAAATTTACTCAATTATTTACTTAATTGATGGTCATTTAGTTGGTCGCTTATTAATTTCTGTGATATTCTTGACCTTTTGTTCTTCTAGATGAATATTATTTTTTTCTAGCTCTACAAAATGGATATTTTGTACTTTGATTGGGATGGCACTGAATAAGTAAATTAATTTAGGTAGAACTGTCATTTTTTTTTTATTATATTGACTTGGACTACCCATGAGCAATTGAGATTTTTCCAATTGTTTAGATCTGACTTTATTTGGGTGAAAAGTGTTTTCTAATTGTGTTCAAATAGTTCCTAGGCTTGTCTTGGCAGGTAGATTTTCAAGTATTTTATATTGTTGAGTTATTTTAAATGGAATTTCTCTACCTCTTTCTGCAAGTAATACATAGAAATGCAAATGATTTATGTGGGTTTACTTTATATCCTGCAACTTTGCTGAAACTGTTAATTATTGTTAATTATTTCAAGTAGTTTTTTACTTGATTCTCCAAATATACCAACATTTCATCTGCAAAGAGTGGTAGTTTTGTTTTCTCATTGTTTATTCTAATATTCTAATTCCTTTAATTTATTTTCTTATATTATTGCAAGGCTATCATTTTTAGGACAATATTGAATAATAGTGGTTATAATGGGTAGCCTTGCTTTACTCCTGATATTGCTGGGAAGACTTCTAGCTTACCTTCTTTACAGATAACACTTGATGATTGTTTTAGATAGTTACTACTTCGTTTAAGGAAAGCTCCATTTATTCCTATACTCTTTAATGTTTTTAATAGAAATAGATTTTGTATTTTGTCAAAACTTTTTCTGCATTTATTGAGATAATCATAAGATTTCTGTTTGTTTTGTTATTGATATGGTCAGTTATGGTGCTAGTTTTTCCAATATTGAACCAGCCTTGCATTCCTGGTATAAATTCCACCTGCTCATAGTGTAAAATCTTTGTGATATATTGCTATAACTTCCTTCCAAGTACTTTATTTCAAATCTTTGAATCAATATTCATCAAGGAAATTGGTCTATAGCTTTCTTTCTCTGTTTTGGCCCTTCCCTGTTTAGGTATATTTGTGTCAAAAGTATTTTATAAGGACTCCTTCTTTGTCTATTTTTTTCAAATTGTTTATATATTTTTGGAAATAATTGTTCTTTAAATGTTTGGTAGAATTTACTTGTGAATCCATCTGGACTTAGGGAGATCATTGATGTCTTGTTCAATTTTTTTCTTAAATGGAGCATGTTTTATTTTCTTTTCTGTTAGTCTGGCAATTTTATTTTTACAAATATTCATCCATTTCACTTAGATTGTCAGACTCATTGGCATATAATTGGGCAAAAGCACTCCTGCTAATTGTTTTAATTTAATTTCATATTCATTAGTGCTATATTCACCCTTTTTGTTTTTTATGCTGGTAATTTGGTTTTCTTCTCTCTTTTTTTAAAAATCAAATTAACCATTTTGTTTATCTATTCTGTGATCTATTTTTTCATTGTTTTTCTCACAAAACCAGCTCCTAGTTTTGTTATTAGTTTAATAGTTTTCTTCATTGATATCAAAACATTTTTTTCAGAAATTCAGCATTAAAGGGTGCACTTACCTTTATAAATTCGAGGCTTGTCTTTATCATCTGATATTTCCTTACTGCCCAATTCAAGAAAATCTTCAATCAAGTCCAGAGATGTGAGAGATTGGCTAAACACCAGCCTGGGAAGAAAAAAAAGTGCTGTTTATTGAAATTGCTTTCTAAAAATTTCTTGTCATGATCCTTATTCTTCTTTAATATGCTATCATATTTTGTTGGTGTTACACTTACATATAATGACATATATATTACATTTATATATAATGACATATAAACCAGAATTCTACAAAAGCAGCAAAGACCTAATGAACAAGGGACTTCATTAGAAGGATTTGGGAGGAACTGCCTTATCAAGCACAACCTAGGACAACATGAGTAATCAACTGGAAACAATTTGCCCTAATTTCAGTTTTAAAAAAATCTAATAAGGGGCAGCTAGGTGGTGCAGTGGACAGAGCACTGGCCCTGAAGTCAGGAGGACCAGAGTTCAAATCCGGCTTCAGACGCATAACACTTACTAGCTGTGTGAATCTGGGCAATTCACTTAACCCCAACTGCCTCACCAAAAAAGAAAAAAAATCTAATAAGGTAAATGTAGTCCTCCATAAACTTTTATTTTGTGTTTCAGTTTGGTGAAAGCTAAAGACATCCAATTCCAAATATTAAGTATTGAATAATGTCAGCAACGTATTGGAAAGAGTGTCAGACTTGGAATTAGAAGACCACAATTTGAAGCCAAACTGTATTTACTTTTTGTTTTATTTTGTTATTTTTTTTCCAGATGAAATCTATAATACTATTAACTAATGCTGATTACCATGGATACATAATAAATAATTTCATTGATTTGGTAGGAAGCAGTACATTGCCCTTAATATTAAATTTAGTTCAATTTTCTCTCCCTTGGATTCACTCTTCCTTCTTTTTATTTAAGCAATATCAGCTTTGTGCAAAGCACTGTGCTGATTAAGTGCTATGGAGACTAAAAAGGCACATGTGAAACATGGTTCTTATAAGTGATGGGCTCTGGTTCTTCAAATGTTTTTTATGAAGGAGACTAACTTATAACTAAAATTGTTAAAATTTACTTCCTAACAGAAAAGAGAAAAAAGTCCATTTTTTGTATTTTCTGGCCATTAAGTAAGACTTTAACAGAAATAGTTGCTTAAGAATGGGTGTTAATTTCTCTGAGAAGTATATGAGACAGAAAATAAGAATTAACTATTACCAAAATGAGCTTTCTTTAGAAGACAGAAATATAAAAAATGAAATCCAAATTTGAAATATGTTACTAGAAGAATAAGTAATTTAATTTAATTATACTGGGATTAATACAAATCCATTTTTTAAGAAGTGTATTATATTACTCACACTTTATCCCCAAGTTCCTCGGCCATTTTAAGAATTTCAAAAAGAAGTACCATTTTTCCAGAATGTTCCAACACTTTAGCATCAGAATCCGTGATAAAATCTTTGTACCAGTCTGGAGAAGTGCCGCCTGGATTTGAAAAGTATGTTCTTCTTCCTAAAATATAATACAATACAAATAAAGAAACATTGTTAAGTTTTAAAAACATAACTTTCTTAGAATTCTGAAAACTAAAAGCATATTTGGAATTTACAGAAATCAGAAATCATTCTTAATCACTGGGATATTATTAGGATAGTCAATATAAGTATAATTTCAATATAGTTCATATATTTATTGTTCAGTCATTCATGTGTGCTGATTCTTTGTGACCCTATGGATGATAATGTCCATGGGATTTATTGGCAAGTATTAAAGTGGTTTGCCATTTCCTTCTTCAGTGGATTCAGGCAAATAGAGATTGCCTTGCCTGGCTCACACAGCAATTAAGTGTCTGAAGTTGAATTTGAACCTAGGTCTTCCTGACTGTAAGCATACTCTCTCCCCTGAGCCACCTTATATATAGTTGTATCTATTTCCGAATCAGGATGATAGACCATAAATTTTTTTTCGGCTTAATTCTTTTTAGTATCTTGAAAATAAGGTAATAAAATGTATGCACTTATTTATCTATATATATATCCCAAAATTTACTAAGAATATATTATTTACAAAGCCCACTGAGCACTTAGAAAAATATGAAAAAGACATTGCTAGTTTGGAAAAACTAAAAATGATCATAATTTGTAAATAATAATTATTGCTATGGACATATCATATCTATCATAGGAGCAAAATAAGAATGTTTTAATAACTATTTTGATATACCTATGTCAAATAATTTCAAGGGTTTTTTCATTTTTTTTTTACATTGAGCTCCTTTTTTTAAAAAATTAAGAGATACAGGAAAAAAATATTCCTGTAAAAAATGAAAGTAGATTTAGCATGAAACTATAAAGTTTTCTTTTGTTATAAAACTCTTCCTTTGACTTCCATGTCTATACCATATTGGTTCTTTTTCTCCACTATCTATTTTCTATATTCCTAAACTCTATTGAAAGTTTGTAGCTGGAGTCCAAATATGCTTGTAAGATTTCCTGAGAAGTATTAACAGTAGTAATAATGTTAAAAGAAGTTCTAAAATTAAGTTAGAAGTAGTAGCCTTCATAATCAGTTAGGTACTAATATTGATAGACTTAACCCTTTCAGCAATACAAGGATCTAAGACATCTCCAAAGGCCTCATGATGGAAAATGCTATCCACATAGGAAGAAAGAACTATGGAGTTTGAATGCACATCGAAGCATACTATTTGCTATTTTTTTCTTCTGTTGTGTTTTATTTCCTCTTTCTGGTAGTTCCTCCTATTGGTTCTAATTCTTACAACATCACTAATGTGAAAATATGTTTAATAGGAATGTATATGTACAGTCTATATCAGATTGTGTGCCGTCCTGGGGAGGGAGGTGGGAAGGGAGAGGGAGAAAAATTAAAACTCAAAAGCTTATGGAAGTGATTGTTGATAAATCAAAATAAATTAATTAAAAAAAAAGAAGTAGTGGTCTTTAGTCTCAGAAAAAAATTCTTTCTCCATGAAGTGCAGAAAGCAAAGACCTAGTCTATTATCCAGGACTGAAAATTGTTATTTGTCTTTCATTTTTGAGGAAGACCAGTAGCATCATAATGTAATGGGTGATGCCTTGATTGCCCATCAATTAAATTTAAGTGAGCCAGGATTGCACAAAGTCATCAGTCTCACTCTTTCTTCCATAGTCATTGAAGTCCAGTGGCAAGACAAAAGTCAAGATGACTGATGATGGCCTGGGATGCAGTGGATGACCTTGGCGTCTTCTATGTCTGCTGACCAAGCTTTAAGCACTCCACAGGGCTTGCTTCAGCCTCCTTCACGGTCATTGGGATAAATTGTCCTGGTCCACCCATTCCACCAGGGAAAATCTTCCCATATGTGGAGTAGACATCCCCCTAACTCACCAACAGATTTATCCTCAACCTAGTTTAGCGTATCTGCCCAGATTGTTTACTAGAGTGTGGATGCTATGCCTGCTACAGCTTCACAGAGACACAGATGAAAGTGAGGCCTCTTTCTCTTTCACTTATCACTGAAAACTATAGAGGAACAATGGAGCATCTAGAAGGCATTGGTGAGTGTTTGAAGTTTGAGTCTAGAAGATAAGTATTGCCAGAATAAACTCTGTGTAATTTGTAACTGCACAACCTCTTAAAATTCAATAAAATCTCTAAACTTTAGCTAATTGTTTCATTAGTTGATGTAGCAAAACCAAAGTAAACCAACTAACTCATGGCCAACTTTCCAGGTACCCTGTAAATTTAACTGTCTTTTGCTCCTCAGGTAACAGATTTTTCAACATCCTCCAACAACAAAGTTTTAAGAATCATTATTTTCAAAATACTGGATGGAGAAAACCTTTCCCAATAAATAAACTGATCTTTTAAAGATCAATAATTAACAAATTAAGATATTTTTCAAGCTTTACTTTCCTTGACATCTCAGTAGAATTTGACAGATTGTCAAATGACTCTACACATTCACAGTGGTTTGGAACATATTTCATTTGATCCGTAATGTAATCAGTGCACTCCTATTGAGACTGGTCCAATCTGAATTCTTTTTTGCATTTTCAAAGGTATCTATTTTATCTGTTGTAATTACCTTCATCTATATTTTGGTCAAAAATACATCTTCTATACTTAGCTCTAAGAGGTAAGTGATATGTTTCTGTTCTAATTTTTAATAATATAATTAAAGTCATGCATCCATTTGGAATGTATTGCAAAGTGAGGTGTAAGATATTGATTTAAACTTCATTTCTGCAGAACTGCTTTCCAGTTTTCCCAACAATTTTTATCAAATAGTTATTTACTAAGTTTTTATTTTTCCATTTTATCTAATACTGATTTATTGAGTTCCAGTGTTTCTAATTCTCCTTCACATAATCTGTTGCATTGATTGGTCATTCTACCTATCTCCTTTTAAAAACAGTATATTATTTTAAAGACTACAGCTTTGTAATACAGTTTGAAATCTGGAAGTGCTATTGCCCTTTCTTCCTTATATCTTTTCATCATTTCCCTTGATATTCTAGATACTTTCTATTTCCAAATCAATTTTATTATTATCTTATCATATTCCAGAAAGTATCCCCTTGGTAATTTGACTGGTACAACATTAAAAGTATAAATGACTTTGGAAGAATGTCATTTTTATTATATAGATACAGTGTACTCATGATCACTGAATATTTCTCCAGCTCTTAATTTCTTTAAGGAGTAAGAGAAAAATGAGATAAGTAAAATACTTGACACACAGCAAGTGCAATATTTTAGCTACAATTATCATTTAATCTCCATATTTTATGCATTTTGTAGTTACTTGAAATGAGATTTTCTATTTTTACTTTTTAAGTTTTGTTATCTTATATAGAAATGCTGTAAGGTTTGGGGGGCAGTATTTTGTAGCATGGAGCTTTGCTAAAGAAATTATCTGTCAGTATCTTTGCTGATTCCCTAGAATATTCCAATGATATTATCATATGATCAGCAAATGGGAAATTTTACCTCCTCTTTATTTATCTTTGTCCTTTAATTTTTCTCTTGACTTATTCCTGCTCCAAACCTAAAATCCTAGAATTTCCAAAGTAAGAGTGGGGAAAGTGAGCATTTTCGTTTTACTCCCATTTATTGGAGGAATGTTCTATTGTATTTCCATTGCATGTTAACACTTGTTTTTCATTTTAGAAAAATGCTTTTTCTGATATTAAAAATAAGTTCTTGAATTCTCATGATTTATAAAGTTTTTAGCATAAAGACTGCTGAATTTTTTCAAAGGCTTTTACTGTACCTATTATGCAGTTTTGGATGTTTTGATTTTTAATATGATTAATTTTGTTTATTGTTTTCCTAATGCTGTACCACCCTTCCATCCTTGGAATGGGAATTCAAGAGAAATTCCCACTTGATCATAATCAATGATTTTGGTGGCTTTCTAATTTTTGAATACAAGTTCAGCTCATTATTCCTTTCTTTTTCAGTTTTATTAATATCTGTATGTTTCATACATGAAATTTTTCTCTCTCCACTCAAAAAGCCCTTGAAATTTTTTATAGTTATCATTGTCTTTCACATAGTTACTGTTTCTATCACTTGTTCCTTGTTTAGATTAAGTCTCCATTTGGGTCTGTGTCATTTGTCTGTGGTCCATGAACCTATGAATATTTTTGGGTTATAATGTTGACAGTATGTGTTAACTATTTCCGCCTTATTTTTGTTTGCAATATCTCTGATCAGTTTCTGTTAAGAGTCTATGTATTTTCTTTTGTAATCCCATTTAGAAGATTTGTTAACTCATTTCTCTAGTGATTTGTTCAGTCTCATATTTCCCTTTTTATCTTCCTGTTGAGGGATACTCTTCTCTGATTTGTTCAGTCTATATTTCCTTTTTATCTTGACAAGTTTATAACATTACAAAAGTGTAGAGATCAACTGAAGTGGATGTTATATATTATATTTCATGGAAGCTAAAATGTCTTTGAAGAACTTTAATTGGAATCATAGTGAAGGGGTCTAACCACTCATATTCAGTACATGAATCTCTTTTTAGTTACAAGGTCATCTAGTCTCTGCTTAACTTCAAATGGTATCTAATCCATTATTGGACAATTGTAAATATTGGGGAAATAGTGATCAGGTTAAACAAAGCTGGAGAAAATTTAAAAAACAACATGCTGATTGGCTCCACAAAGTACTGCTTTTATACCTTCCTAACTAATTCACTATTCCACTCACTACAGAACCTTTTCCAAAGCTTTTCATCCTCTTCAAAACTTCCACAGATTCCCTTAAACTCCCTTTCACCTGAGAACTTTTGTCTTTTGTTTTACTAAAAAAACTAAGGTCATTTACCAACAGCTCCCTCTTCTCCCCTCCTCCTCTTCCTATATCACTCAGATTCCTTTTGTCACTATCTTTAGACCACTCCTTTTCAGGCTCATTTGCTGGATCATCATTCAGGTTATACCTGCTGAGTGTCCCACAAGGCTCTGTCCTGGGCCTACTTCTTTTCTCCCTCTATACTATTACACTTGGGGATCTCAGCAATACCAATGGATTCAACAATCATCTCTGTGTTGATAATTCTCAAATCTACTTATTCAGTCCTAATCTTTCTGCTGATCTAGAGTTTCATATCTCCAACTGCCTTTCAGATATCTTAAAATTGGATGTCTAGTAGACATTTTAAACTCAATGTGTCCAAAATTGAACTTATAGTCTTTCTCACCCAAATCTCTCCTTGTCCCAACTTTCCTATCACTATGGAAAGTATCACCATTCCCTCAGTCATCTAGGCTCTCAACATAGGTGTCATCCTTGACATTTCACTCTCTCTTTACCTCCCTCCACCCCATATCCAATCTGTTGACATGGCCTGTGGGGTTCACCTTCATAACATCTCTTGCATACATCACCTTCTCTCCTCTTACACTGCTACCACCTTGGTGCAGGCCCTTATAACCTCATGCCTATACTATTGTAGTAGCCTGCCATATTCCTACCATAAATTTCTCCCACTCCAGTCCATCCTTCACTCAAGTTATCCTGAAATTAGATAGGTCTGACCATGTTACCCACCTCCCCATTCAATGAATTCCAGTAGCTCCTTATGATCTCCAAAATGAAATATAAAATCCTCTGCATGACATTCAAATCCCTTCATAACCTGACACCTTTCTACCTTTCCAGTCTTCTTACACTGTATACTCTGCCATGGATCTATAATCCAGCAACATTAGCATTCATGATGTTCCCTGAACAAGACACCCTCTCTCTGTATTCTGGGCATTTTCACCCTCTGCCCTCCATGCCTGGAATGCTCACTCTCCTCATGTCTGCCCTCCTGGCTTCCCCGGCTTTCTTCAAGGCCCAGCTGAAATCTTTCCTTTTCCTATCTCGCTTAATTCTAGTTCCATGTCTCTATTGATTATTTCCAATTTATCCTGTACAGATCTTATTTGCACAGAGTTGTTTGCAGGTTGTCTCCCTCACTAAACTGTAAGCTCTTGAGGGCAGGGACTGCCTTCATTTTTCTTTGTGCTCCCAGTGTTTGGCACCCTGGCACATAGCAGATGTGTCATGACTGAGCTAGATGATTCAGTGACCACTCTTTCACTATCTCCTTTACTGGTTCTTCACCTAGGTCATGCCTACTAATTGTGGGGTCACCTAAGGTTCTTTCTTCAACCCTCTCCTCTCCTTGTTTTATATTATTTTCCTTGGTGATCCATCAGCTATTGTGATTTCAATTTTCATCTCTCTGCAGATGACTTTCAGGTCTGCTTTGTTTAGCCCTAACATCTCCCCTGATCTACATTCTTGCATCTCTAACTGCCTATTAGACATCTCAAACTGGATGTCCTCTAAGTGTCTTAAAGATATTTTAAACTCAACACGTCCAATGTTATTGGACATTATCTTTCCCCCCCAAAATACTATCCTCTTCCTTACTCCCTATTACTGTTGAGAGTACCACAGTCCTCCCAGGTACCCAGCCTCACAATCTAAGTGTTATCCTGGACTACTTATTCCCTCCCTTTATACGTATTCTGATGTCACATCCTGATTTTCACCCTTAGTAATCTTATAAACACTCTCCTCTTTCCTCTCTCATTGCCATCACTTTGGTACAGACCCTCATCATCCCAAGCCTGAATTATTGCAATAGTGTGCTGGTTAGTCTCCCTACCTCATCTCTCCTCACTCCAGTGCATCTTCTACTCTGCTGTTTAAAACACAAATATGACAATTCCAATCTCCTATTTAATAAACTCCAGTAGCTCCCTATTGCTTCCAGGATCAAATATAAAACCAATTGGTTGGTTTTTTTATAGACCTTTATATCCTAGCTG